>NC_092636.1:7641425-7821425 GCF_039555335.1 Amphiura filiformis | reverse complement strand
TGTTCAATTTATTTTTATTTTATAAAAAAAATTGAAAAAAATTGTTTATAATCAGACTCAACGACTGAAATGCGCTATTCCATTTCAAATCCACACCCCCTGTGGAAGATTTCATGCCATGTTATCTCAATTCTTATGTTTAATACATAGTTGAAAATTGTTGAAATTTATAAAATCCTGTTGAGTAACTTGAGTTTTGAATAATCTGTTCTAATATTTAGACAAAAAATCCAGTAGTGTACATTCTCTAAACATTAACTCCTCACAAATGAATAGAATCTATTCAAACTTGACAAGTACGACTATTCGGAAGGGGACATACCAGATTTCTATTCAAAATTAACAGATTTCTCTTTAAAATGACATCAAAATTGCTAATTTCGTATTAAATTACAGTTGAAAATTGTTGAAATTTATACAATCCTGTTGAGTAATAACTTGAGTTTTGAATAATTTGTTCTAAAATTAAGACAAAAAATCCAGTAGTGGATACACTCTAAACATTAACTCCTCACAAATGAATAGAATCTATTCAAACTTGACAAGTATGACTATTCGGAAGGGGACATACCAGATTTCTATTCAAAATTAACAGATTTCTCTTTAAAATGACAAGAACCCCATCAAATTTGCCTTGTCCTTTAAAAAAATGAATAGGTTCTTGTCAAAAATGAATAGGTCGATAAAAAATGATCAAAAACCTAATTTGAATGGTTTGTCTTCTCCGAGGGGGATATAACAAAACCTTTTCAAATTGAAATGGATAATCTTGTAAAATAATGAGTTTGAGATATTTCAATTTAAATAGTTAGGGCCTACACTCTAAATTTCAAGGATTTGAAATAAATCCTAAAGGATTGTGATTAGGTACCAATCAAGTATTAGATTTAAAATTAAATCTTACAGATTTAAAATTAAATCTTACAGATTTAAAATTAAATCTTTTAAAAAATTTTAAAATTAAGTCTTTAAAATTCAAATCTATAAAAAGATTAATAAATCTAAAATTGATTGGTCCCTAATTAGGCCTACAGTCCTTCAGGATTTATTTTTAAATCCTTGTAATTTAGAATGTACTTGTTAAGGTGGTCTTAAGGTTGGTATGAACCCTGGAATTATGGAAACTTTCGGGCCTCATAACTGCTAAATTGTTGTCCTAAAGTATTTAAAAGCATATAGGCCTACATATTTAGAATGGGAAAGACTTGATAAATTCGTTATGTGAGGTCAAATTTGGGCCAAAATGCTAATTTTGGGATATTATTAATTTTTAAAAACTAGATAAAAACATCTAGGGACAATTTTTTTGTTTTATTGAATTTTGACTAACTTCACCAAAAATATGTGAAATTTGGGCGAAAATCAGTTTTTTATGATTTTTTCGAAAATTGAGCATTTTTTTAACCATTTTTAATACATAGGCTTATATCTCAATTTTTGACGGAAAAATATTGAAAGTAGGCCTAGGCCTATAAATAAAGGATTTTAGCAACGTAGGCCTAAATGTTTTGGTTTATGTTTGGTATCATTTTATGCAACACCACTCTTTTTGATTGATTGGGTGGATGGGTGGTTGGGAGGGGGGTTGTTATGGATATGTTGATTGATGTTGTAGGCCTAATATTGATTGATATGTTGATTGATTGATTGATAATTATGATTGATTGATAATATGATTGATTGATTGGTTGTTAGACCTATAGGCCTAGGCCTATGCCTATTGATTTAATAGGCCTATAAGTATAACACTTGTAAAAAGAAAAGGAATAGCGCAGCGACGTGCGATTGGTAGCCTATTTGACCAGCCAGAGCCAGCGCGCATCTGCCAACGCAACAAGAAGGGCGTTACCTCACCCGGGTTACCCTCGGGGTTTATACCTCATTGGCTAGAAACCAATCGCTCGTTGATCAGCGATGAAGTATAAATTCAGCTCCACACATTCCGGATTCGGAAGGGCCACAGGTCACCTGCACTGTGAAGGTCACGTGAAACAACAACAAACCACCAAACACACTTTTTGCTAATTGCTGCAACTTCAAGCTTCCTAAATGCAGAAATGGCCGTGTTACAATATGTTCCGGATGGTAAATCACCTTCAACTTCATTAAATCTGTTGCTGTATCTCGTCAATAATTGTGTGTTAACGTTAACGTGAAGCTTAAAAATTTAAGCTTACTTAGCTTACTGAAGTCCTGAACACTTTTACTAGTATTAAAGTCATAATGTACGATCTTTTTTCAGAATGTACCTTTATTTTTTTCAAAACCGATTTTTTGGCATATTTGTAATATTTACACATGTTCTAACTTAAATCTATGAGCAAACTGTCAAATTCGTCCTATTTGTAGTAAAACGGGACGATTTTCTGTTGGTCCGACATAAAGTCATAATTTTTAGATTATGACTTTATGTCGGCCACGATCGCAAACCGTAGTCTCAGATAAAAATTAGCTTGGTTACGCTTACGCTCCACATGTGAAGGGCGTAACCAAACTGGCCGCCAGGAGACTAACTCTGAGGCCGCACTCGCTATCCTAATCCAAATAGTGCGAGATGTTTCGAGCAGTGATGAAGTTTATGATATTGTTTCTTTGCAAATTCCCATTGTTTTTCGCGTCCAAATGTATTGGGAACTTTCATAATGATTGCATATTATCATTTTAGAAGAAAAAAAGAAAAATCTAAAACTTAAAAAAAATCGTACATTAAGGCTTTAAAAGTAAATTTTTATTACTTCCGTGGTCCGGTATCGCTGGTGAATTGCGATCGTAGAAGTGACAAGGTCGCCTACTACGCTACCGCTACCGACGACCAATGGGTCAACCGGCTTGTTGTCAAGTGCGGCGATCAGCCAATCAGCGTGATTGTTTATTTCTTCTGTGTGTACGCTCGTCTACGCTTGGCGCACAGCTTAGACCACGGAAGTAATACAAAATTAACTTTAGGTATGCCGGGCCCAGGCAAACGTAACCTTAATTATGGCTAGTCAGCCAAATTCGCCTAGAACACAATACATATTTACATAGAAATTTAAAAGAACGGGTAGGTCAAGGAAACCTACATAAATATGTTGTCTATACTTCACTTAACCCAAATATATGATTTTTTATGGAATTTTAGAGGGATTTTGATAGCAGTTCCACATTCACTCGGTCGGACATCTGGGAACATTGTCCCTTCGCCCCTTTGCACAAGCTTTCATGATAGCAACCAGCTCGAGAAAGGGGAACTGCACATGCGCACACTGGTTTTACAAGGCCATTTCCCTTTGAGACGCCAGCCCGACCAAGAGAATAGAAAAGCTGCTATCATCATGAGATTTATAGGGTACTACACCCGGGCCAATTTTGTGCCTATTTTTGCATTTTTCTCAAAAATATAGCGCATTGGTGACAAGTAAGATAGGTATATTATAGGGGCAAGTACTACAACTACTGCTCTGAAAATTCAGCAACTCACGGTAAGTAGTTATTGATTTATTGATTAAATATTGGTTTTCCCTCATTTTTGACTGTAACTCCACAACTGTTGTCTGTGCTGAAATAAAGTTTTCAGTGCAGTAGTTGTAGTCCTTGCCCCTATAATATACATATCTTACTTGTCACCAATGCGCTATAATTTTTGAGAAAAATGCAAAAATAGGCATAAAATTGGCCAGGGTGTAGTAGGGCCTACCCCTTAAGATCTAGAAACATCGCTTGAAATGCTGTTTTGTTAGCTGAATCCTTTTGATGAAAGTCAATCTTTGACAAGATGTAACTTTGCTACAGAAAGTGCTATGACAAAAAGGTTTTCAGTTTTGGCTTTCTTTACTCAAGGGCTTTAATTTGATATAAAATGTGGGATAAAATGATGCAATTTGAATTCACCTGGCATAGGCCCTACCTATTTAATGCTTTAACACTGAATCATCCAACATCATGCATGATAAATAAAGTCTGTACCGGTATATATTTATTTATTTTTATTTATTTATATTTAAATTTATATATTTTATTTAATGTTACCAAATTTATTTTGATGAATTATCTGTATCTTCAGAGCAAAGGTTTTTAACTAGAGGTTAACCATGCTAACAATTCACCGACGTGTCATTTGAGCAACTTTTTCAGGCGCTATACCCGTCGTATAAAGTGCAAAGGTAAAAAAACGGTTGAAAACAAAATGAAGCCACTACTAGCATGGTTCAGCTTTGCGGTGCAATAACCCCTCGAGAAGTCACCGATAGCTTCACATTCTAGGCTAGAGACCATTGCATTCAAAATCTAGTCGGATTCGCTGAAGCATAACACCGTGTAAAGCAATGGAAGTTCAGAAGTAAACACAGCCGATCACGACAGGCGACTGCATCAAAAATGTTGCTAAAATTACACTTCAGCAAAATTTTAGACTGTCCAAAATAGGCAAATATTGCTCAAAAGATACAGTTGACTCATTGAAATAACTTTCATCCAAATTTCAACATTAACGGAATAAATAACGCTGTCCGACCGAAAAACAATAGCAACACACTCTAGCATCGAATGCGTAATTATCGTGTGCAAATTCAAGCTAGAGTTCTCGAGCAAGTTTTTACACGGGTGATACAGAATTCCTAATCTTGTCCGGGAGGAAAACTATTAGGTTTACCCTATTAGGCCCTTCGCACTTGATTATTAATTTCCTGTTAAAGATTTTGAAAAAGGGACGAGGTGACTTTTAATTATTAATTGTTAATTATCTTTTATTTTCTTTATTTAGTTTGAACTATTACAAGCAACTATTGACTCGCTTTTGACTAGAGCGGCATTTAATTATTTCACAACAATATTTGATTTTATAAATAAGTGAAGGTGGAGTTGTACTCTTTGTTCATTCATCATTATTGTTGATATTATTAAAGTCAGAAAATGGCAAGTAGAAGTAGTTGAAAGTTGTTTTAAAGGAGAAAATTAGAAATAAAAATAAAATAATTAATTATTTTGAGATTTTCAATTTTGAACGCGGGCGGTAAACAGGAAACTAATAATCAAGTGCAAAGGGCCTTAGGTGATTGAGAGTTTATTGTGTGAAACGAGTGAAATTCTTTTCAACCAGGTATGGTAACCCCCCAAAAAAAACAACATATGACATGGTTGGAAGCTTTACATTGATTTTCATAGCTGTGACCGTAGATCCAGGCCCTTGCAACTCGTATGATTCAAGCGCAATACAAAATGTGTCAGACAGCATCGGTTTCCCCTGTGTTTTACTAGGCTTGTGCCATTAAATTCAGGGCGCTGCCATTATTAGTCAGGGCGCCGCCATTAATATTGTTTAATATGATTCATTTGTTTACGTTTCTTATTCTTTCTTTTATAACTATGACCATTTATACATGTACCTTGAATATTAACTGTCATGACTGTACCTGTTTATTTGGTAAATTTTCATGAAATTCATGAGATTTATTGATGAATTTCTAATTAATTCAGACTGTATTCCCTGGGTGTCGCCTGTATTCCCTGGGCGTCGCCATAATACACAAACTTGCTGCTGCCCTCTCGGAGGAATATGCACAGTCCTAGGAAGACTAGTTAAAATAAAGTCACGGCAGCTTCATAAAATATGCTAATTACACAAAAAAATGCTGCTGCTACCAGTAATATAAACAGTGTATTTTATATCAAGACTTATGTTCTGAGTATAATGACATCACTGTCCTCAGATCGCTCTCTGGTCCTTTGCACTACGTGCTCTATTCTTCGTCCACGGCAGATCTTGGAAAAAGTGTCTGTGATACAGGTACTGTTTTTTGAATTTGCAGGAGAGCATTAAATAGCTCTTCTGGAGCCTTCAAGGAGAGCTGTTTGGAGCATTTACAATATAATGTAAGTAGAGAGAATGGTCAACCAAGGAGAGCTAAAAATCACTCTCCCTTTTAATCTTTAAGGAGAGCAGTAGAGAGCTCTTGCTCTTGCTCTCCTCAAAAGGCAGTCCCTGGTGATGTACCGGTAACCACAGAATTAAAACCAGAGATCCCATATTTGACCTCTATCTTGATGCATGGGTCAAAAATTGTGTTTTGCTTAAAATACTTGTAAGCGACTCTAGACACTCTTCATGGTGCGACACAATGACTTTGTCTAAAGAGCGATGCAAATTACGTTGCAGTATGATTATCATGCAGAATTGTTTTCATTTGTTTTCACTTACCATCGATTAGGCCCCGAAAGACCCAAATTTTCCCCATAACTGATTGCGCTATTGTACATGGCGGTATAGGGAATCCAGGCTGTTTCTCCTTATAAATTCTGTTGCTGTGACCTTAGATCATCGGATAAGTGTCTTCTTTCACTTCCTCATTTGGCAACCGGGCCTTGTATGCTTGTGCACCTACACTTTTGAACTGGCTTCCTTTGAATCTGCGTCTTTGTGATTCACTCGATGTTTTCAAAAAGACTTTAAAAACTCATCTGTTTATTGCATATGACAATTGAATTCCATGTGGGCTGTTTTTATAATTGTGTGTTGATTTTTAATTGTTCAATGTTTGCACCTCGGAATAGGTTGTCTATATATGGCACATTATAAATGCATTATGATCATATTATTATTATAATTATGATAAATGTTCAATCAAATCTTAAATCTCAAAGACACAGATTTAACAAAAAAACACTAGAAATATATTTTTTGTTGTTTGTACAGGTTTCATGAGCTCAGTTGAACATCTCAACAAATTTCCACAAGATTTATTTGCAGAATTGTGTCAAGATGTTCTTGGATTTTTACAGTACAGCAGGGGACTTGTTAGTGCTCCAACATTTGTGCAGGTGAGTCTTCTTTCAATTTATTTCTTTATAATATTAATATATAACATTCGGCCAAAGCCAGGCAAATTGTCTGTAATAAACGGTCCCCTTCTGATAAACGCACCCTCCTATTTTTTAATGAAAAATTGACAAAAATGCAAATATTTCCATGCCATATCGTATGAGTAAGGTTAAAACTTGCGTCAGTCATGTCGGTGACGATCGCAAAATAGCATGGACAAAACCTATTCTATTATGACTCAAACTCCCATCCATTTTATTATGTAATTATTCATTAATTTCATCAGATTCTTGCTTGATGATGATGCACTTACGGGTGTAATTTTGTTGTATTTACCACAAAAATGTCATTTTCGATGTGATTACGTGGGCGCCACCATCAGTAGTAGTATTAGATAGTCATGAATCCCTCCTATCTACAGGAGCACCATTGGGAGATTTAATCTGATTTTAAAGTTTTTTTCACTGAAAATTCACTTCCAATAAACGTCCTCCCCTTTTTGGAAAAATGCAACACCCCGGGGTGTTTATTACAGACAATACAATAAAGGGATCCAGTCAACTAAATATGAGGGACTGGGTTTTGTGTTTGTTTGATTTCATAACCTGGGATACTAAATCAGGTGAAAGAAAGCCATCATCTGTTCTTCCTTGATGCCCAGGGAATATGGAAAAGAGTCCCGATTCTAGAAGCAGTAGTAAAACCGGAACGAGGACAAACATGAATCTGCAACCAAACATATTTGGAAAAAATTGCATGAATGAAGGGAGATTATGTAGAAAATTAGCAACATTCTTAGAGTATGAGTGAGAAAGAAGCCAATTTGCCAGGATATGCATACTGTACAGAATATGTCAGAATTGATGTTTTTTTTTAAATTATGGATTGCAGTAGGTTCTTAGAAAATTTGGCTTTAAAGCAGGGTCAGCACTCAACAACCTTTTTGAAACACACCAAAAATAGTACTAGGAAATGTATGCTGCGTAAAATAATATAGCATACAGAACATAGGCATACAATGTAGATTGTGGGGTGAGTGGTAAATCCCCCCAATATTTTGATGGGGGATGGTCCTTACAATCATCCCCCAATTTTGACACCTGTATGTAGGTTTCTGACCAAATTCACCTCATATTTGGCCACTAGCCTAAAAATGGCCAATTTTTGTGTGCTTTGCATGAATTTATTCCAATTTTGCAACATATTTCACCAGTTTAGCTTCAATATGACAATTTTTTTTCACCCGCTTTGTGCGCATTGGTACTATAAATTTATTCTGTTGCCAAAAGGTGCTGCATTCATTAAACTTTTTTCTCAAACCCACCCCCAATGTCGAAAAAAATATTAAAGGGATCGCAAAATGATACAATTCATGAGAACATTGATTTAAAAAGCAGGAGGTCGTCAAAATTTTGCACACTTTTAAGTGCTGATCAGTTGTACTCATCATCAGAGCAAAATGTCTGATGAGGTATAGGGCCCAAGCAGCGTTTGAAATAGGGCCGGTCAGCCGGCCATTGGCCTGTAACTTTTTGGCCTGGCCGGTAACTTTTCTGACTGGCATCTAGTTGCCGACCCGGCTGGCCGGTAACTTTTAAGGTCAAGCCCAGCTGGCCTGTAACTTTTTGAGGCATATTTTGAACACTGGGCCCAAGGGGTGTGTGATGGTATGTATGTGTGCATGCTTTATGTACCAAATACTTACATGTAAGACGCAACCAGGGTCCAGGATGCTTTGGTTGCATAGAGGATTATGGTTGATGGTGGTGACACTGACCACTATTCTAAAGTTATTTCGGCCTAACATAATGTCTGTTGTATTATTTTACAGAAATTAAATGAAGCTGGTGTAGAGAGTAGTAAGCAACAAGCACAAGGAGCTATTAATGCACTCACATTCTTATTCAGGTAATTGAGAACAAACCTTAAAGTTACAGTAACAGGTGTTACCACTCTGGTATAAGCCTACTCCCCTAGATGGGTGATTTCACTCCAACACTGGGGGGGGGGGGTATAACCAGGAGGGGCTAGAACTTGAATGTTAAAAAAGATCTTCCTAATTGCAAAACATCCATGCCGGATGTATCACTCATTTCTGTGTTAATTTTTTTAGTATGAAATTTTTAACTGATATTTTTTTATATGTGTTCTTAAATGTTTGAGCAATCAGCAAAGTATTGATTTGATTTAAGAACTTGGCCAAAACTACTACTGGGCATATAGCCAAGTGCACAGTGTTTCCAGTTGGTTTTGTAAAACAGGGCTGGGTTTATAGCCGAAGGTGGGCTTAATATTTCGGTATAAAGATCCTGATCAACTCTCACATTCCTCGTCTGTTTCCTGCTGGAACTGGACGTTGGTGGCGTTTTGGAGTGGAGTAGTATGAAACGTCATTCAGGTATGTTTAAGATCTTTATACCGAAATATTTTTGGATTTGTACAGAAGAACATTTGCAAATTATGGTTTAATATGTATTTATTATATGCCTTGCTTTCGATATCATTAGGTAATCAAGTCACATTGGTCACCAGAATTCAAAGGCAGTATATTTTGTCTGCCTCCCTGCATGCACTACTGTGGTGTACTGGACAAAATGATCGAAGGGGGGGGGGGGCAAAATTGTCCTATGTCCTGCTACCAAATTGGCCAGAAAATGCTTAATGCTAAAATGGGCCAAAAGTAAAATAAGTAGAATAACGTTTCTGAAAGCTTGTCTGGAAGAAACCAGTTTACCCATGCAGAGAAATGGTTGCTTCCGTAATGACTGTTGATGTAAGGTCATTGTGTTTTGAACCGTGATGTTATTGTTGTTATGGTTTACGAGTGCATCATACCACGTCCAATCGTAAGGCCCGTTATGGCCTAGCCATGAACCAATGGGAGTAGACCTAATGTTGATGCGGGTTTGCTTTTGGTTCATATCACATTCAGCTTTCATCAAATTCGGATCGAGAAAATTATTTTCCCACCCACCACTCCCTAAATAAGAAAGTAAGGTTGAGAAAAGCTTTGAAATGGTGGAGTATTGCTCTGGGGGAAGGTAATTTGAAATACATTTGTAAAGGTATAAATCCAAGCTAAAAAATCAAACTAGTTGGTACTGTTCATGCATGTAATATAGACAGCTTAGAATATTAAGCGAAAAAGGTACAATTTAAATGATAGTTTTATTCCACTTAGTTAATCATCAATCTGCCATGAGGAAAGTGGATCAAGGGGGGATCATGTAAGTGATTGAGTTTTTAGTACAACTACAAATCGTGTACATATGGTATAATTAAGCTGAAAATCATTTAAAGATTTTGAAATTCTGATATAATATTAGTCTACAACCTTTCATAGACTGTATACATGTGCATGCTTCTCCCATGAGAAGTACATGTATTATTATATTTTGTGCATATTGGAATTGGATGTGTTTTAAATTGGGAATGATGTACATGTAAATGTCTGTGAGATTTGGTAAACAGTACAGTATATTTTTAGTACACATGTTGTTAAGCTGAAATATTTATTTCATTATCGAAGTGGTTTGATAATATTGATTACCGTCATATTGGTTTTAAAAATAATCAGCAACTGTTCTTTGATTAGTTACATGTACTTCTATGAGTAGTACATGTAATGATTTTGTGCTGGAAAAGAAAAGTTGATTGGCACATCATGTCTTAAATTGAGTTTAGTGTTTCAAAAGAGGACCAACATTTCTGCTGGTTCCTTTCTGTGCATTTCAACATAAGCAGTATGTTTGTTGTTCAGTCGCTTACAAATCTTTAAAGTCAGTGGTTGAGCAGCCACAATTGCGAATTTGTTGCCATTAATTCAAAGATGGCCAGGAATCTCTTTTGAGATCCAGTCATTGCATGTTACAATTTGCCTAATTACAATGTTTTTCAAAAGCATTAGCCGTTAGTGCTAAATATGACATGGTTTATGAGTAGGTGGGTATTTTAGCCTATATAGCGTCAATGATAGTGAATGGGAGTAATTCCCTCTGCTTTTTCTGCATATTTTCTTAATTTGATGTATTTCTGAAGGTTCGGCAGCCATTGTTTCATATTTGTCAGCTTTTGCTAAACTTATATATTGTATTATAATGCACCCTAGCTTTTGATGTTATTTGTAAGCAGCTGCTCCCTTACAAATTTTTAGAGTAATTCACCCTAGCTTTTGCTCTTGCAACTTTATTTGCTTTGTTTTTGTATGAAGCTATTCTCTTACAAATTTTTAGAGTAATTCACCCTAGCTTTTGCTCTTGCAACTTTATTTGCTTTGTTTTGTATGAAGCTATTCTCTTACAAATTTTTAGAGTAATTCACCCTAGCTTTTATAAGATAATTATTACTTTTAGATACCTCATCCAAAAGAATTATGTTTGCCTTAAAATGCCAAAGGATTTCCCTAGGTAGAACTGGGCGTAACATCACACAGGTCCGTGGCAGTCGGTTATATAGATTATATTATATACCGATATTTATATTTTATCTGCTGAGCAACCTTCTTTATACAATCCACCCTAGCAATTATATGTTTGCCTTAAAATACTAAAGGATTTCCCTAGGTAGATCTCATGTAGCATCACACAGCTCTGACGTGGCAATTTGTTATGTTTGTATGTTTGTTTACATGTATGTGGCTTGCTGGAACCTTTATATGCTTATGCAATTGATAATGCTTATCGTTGTTTGTTTATGTAGAAATATTAAGCGAAAATAAATTCTTGATTCGGTTTGATGCTGATATGTGTGGCAAATTAAGTGGTGCG
This sequence comes from Amphiura filiformis, assembly GCF_039555335.1. Classification (NCBI taxonomy): domain Eukaryota; kingdom Metazoa; phylum Echinodermata; class Ophiuroidea; order Amphilepidida; family Amphiuridae; genus Amphiura; species Amphiura filiformis. Next base: position 7,809,863 of record NC_092636.1, on the reverse strand, counting down.
TCTCATATTCATTTCTCGTGTCTATGGGTAACATCCTTTATGGGGAAATCAATAAAAACTACTGGTCTGGTCCTTTGTGTTGTATGATCTAACTTATTCCCTGTGCTGCATGTCAAGTGAAGTTGCAGTCATGTGATACTTCAGGACCAATAAAACAGGTTGTATTGGAATAATATTTCATCCTATTTTGGTTGCCATGTGCATTGCGCTGGCATTTCTACTTGCAGTATCTACATGGTTAATTGCTTTGTTATTGTTGAATGGTGTCAGAGCTTGCAGTATTGAGAAAATACAGTATCAAAAATTCTAGTGCTGATACTTGCACTGGAGGGAAGTACATGTGTGTAATTTATTTGGTCATATGTATTCTATATATTTGCCTATATATCTCAAATCTAGAAAACAGCTATATCTGTTTTTGCACATAGACTCTTCATTTGTTCATGTTATCATCTTAAAATTCTTAGTTGATTATTTTCTGTATGATATTTATTGTAGATCAGCTGCAAGAGAACATGTGTCAGGTGAAGATTTAGTGAAGGAATTACGTGGTACTTAAGCTTGGAGTGATTCCAGTCTCGCAGTCATCAAACATGTGTGGGCTGAACAGGTAAACACACTGGAAAGATTGTTTTTTTGTTTGTTTTATTTCTTCTTTAACCTGGAACGCTCAATCAGTTGAAAACACAATGGGCCGGTTTCTCAAAGCATGGCTAGTGGCCAGGCTTCCTAAGACCAATAATTAGTCCTATAATAAGCCAGTACTTACAATTTCACATCTTAAATCACCTCGATAGATAGATGAATCAATAAAATGGATCTACATAGGTAGGGCTAGCCTGCTGGCTTAGGAAGCCTAACCACTAGCCAAGCTTTGAGAAATCGGACCAATTAATTATCTGTTCTTCTTTGAGGACCAGTGATTATGTCATGTATGTGATATAATCATTTGTTTACCAATTGGTCTTTCCCGGTTGAAATCATACATACACCCCTTATGGAAGACATGACCTTAATCTTCCACACAGGGGGCGTAGATTGCAGGGGGAGTCACCCATTCAGGTAACCGTATTTGAAATTCACAACACCCTGTGTGAAAGATTAAGGTAGGGGATGTATGGATTTCAACTGGAATAGTACATTTGCACAAGCTACAATCCAGGAAAAAAATGTTGGCACACTTTGCCCGTCTTTTGGTATATCTCTGCCCCCGCTCCCCCAATTCAATGTAGGACCAAGCCATGTTGTCAACAGGTCCGTGAGACCCCCCACATTGAAAGATGGGAAGTGGGGAAGGGTGAGATATAGGGGGGAGTCTTTACTTCACATACCGTAAACGTTCGCCTAATGGCGCTATAGAGTACATGGAAATGAGAGAGCGCCATCCCTGTAAAAGCCGACTATTATCACTGATCATTAAGGGTACGTGTAGTTAAAGGGTGAAACCTATCGACACATACAATTATGAACAAGATCGAACAAACTTGTTCATGATAATGCGATAATCATTCACCTGATACGTTGTGGCCCAGTGAGCAGAGCATTAGACTATAGTGCGAGGATAAAGAGAACTTGTGGAGAAGATTGATGGTTCGAATCTCATGCAGTCATTTCTGACAGATTATGATGTCTGTCAATGTTTTTTTTTTCTGATTTGAGGAAATTTGATTCTCTATTTTCTTGATTTTATCTTTAACATTGTTTATATAATTTTATAATTTTATCTTGTATGTGTCCTTTTCATGATTCTTTGTTTTTATCGTTTCATTTTATTGTAACTCAATCCATTCAATCAAATGTTGTAATGAACCTATTTGATTGTATAGGCATTTGTTATGTGTGTGAGACAAGTCTTTCAATTCTCACGGGTGTCCTTGCCTATGCATCAGTGGTCATATGAGGTATATCATTTTATTCGAAAGGGGGGGGTCCCAAATATACGGGGGTCATAAAGCCTTGGAAAGAATAATAGGAGGGGGTCATAAAATGTTTAATGACCAAAAGGTAGGGAGTCACACGATGACCACAGAAAGTGTGTTATTTTATTCAAAAAGACTGATTTCAATACAATTTTGGGGTTTGGGATCATACAATATTTGTTGCCGAAATAGGGGGTGCGCAATATTATTGACGGAGACTTTTTGGTAAATTTGGGACCCCCCTTCCGAAAAAAATGATAGCCCTCTAAGAGGATTCAAAAGATAACCTCTGCCCCAATAATCCCTAGCTATATTTGTTTGAAACTGTTCCACGGAGGATGTATCATTCATAATAGGCTCAGTCTTCAAATGATATAAATTTAAATGAGTAAACGAACAAACTGAATAGAGGCTGTGCATATGACGCATCATCCCGTAAATATGGCGGACTACTCAAATGCATTCAACAAAAGCATGATTGCATCTACCGCAACAGTTCGTCTCACACACATATTAAAATGCACTACGATCAAATAGGTTGATGACAACATTTGATTGAATGGACTGCACTGCGCCATGATTACGGGGAAGAAACCGGTTCAAATCCTTTGTTTGGAGCCAATCGATAAACGCAAGGCCACTATAGTTATCATTGAATACTGGCTAGGATTCCACAACACAATGAAAACATGTTATAAGGCGCTTTGATGGGCACACAATACCCCAATGGCTTTCCATATTATGTGCAGTCAACAACTATTCAGCATCGAAGCCCGGTATCGAAGTTACGTAATGTTACTATGTCAACGGGATCACTCGCTTAAGTAATGAACCACGATCGAAACAATCAGTACAAAACAAGGCATACCAAAATAGCGTGATCGTAATAATCGCCATACAAACCATCAGAGTCTATGTACAAACCACAAACAGTGCTTGGTTCCGATACAATCACTGAGTTACGTAACTACTTCGTGTCTGATAGTTATGTGATCAATGGTCTGATCTACTTGGGATATCCTTTTAAGAAAAGAAAAAATAGCTGATCATTTATAATGCATAAATGAATAAAGTAATGTAGTTACCCAATTTGAAACATTGAGGCCGTTCTACTTTTCAAAGGTCATTTATAACTGTTAAATGTAGTGGAATATATCACGCATTGATAGGTAGTAGGTGGAGCAAATTTTGTCAGCGGTTTTTGTTGCCGTTTGTTCAGAGTGCCTATTTATCTAAAAAAAATAAGAAAATTAAAAATTAAATTAAAAAAATTCACAATATTCGCTTAAGTAAATGGGGACAAAATCCAAAAACATTTCTTGACCCTTCTTTACATAAAAGTGGGGTAGAAATCAAGATTCAACAAGTACCATTCACCATTCAAGGCGCACCCTCTACCGACTGAGCTAACGGGTCAGACAATAGAAGGGTGTAATTTTGAACTGAAGAATATTAAAAAATTTGAAGACATTACAATGTTATAAAAAGATTTACCAAAATGAGTTACGTATAACGTATGAATCGATTTACAAATTAAGTCCAATAGCACTTTGAGAAAGAATACCTGAAGAAACCCCAAAACATTTGATGCTCTAGCAACTAACCTAGTGACCTAAAGTATTGGGTCATGTCACGATATTTTTTTCTGAGGCATTATGTCCAGGTTGCTCAATTTAACATACACGTATCCTTAATGCTGTTGAGATTTTACAAGGATGGCGCTCTCACATTTCTAAGAATCCAAAAGCGCCATTAGGCTAACGTTACGGTATATTGCATGCATGTTTCACTTGCCTTTCCAATTTTGATAGGGCATGCATTTCCATTGTTTAGTGCAAGTGTGCCAACAATTTTTTTCCTGGATTGTAGATGTAACCAATAGTTAGCAGCCTGATATGAATCTGCATTTTAAAAAGGATGATAAGGTGGCTTTTGGAATCGTCAGCTATGGGGCACAGTGTCAACACCCTGTATTATAAATATTTTTTTCCATACAGCTCAATACTCCGTTGAAATCAATATTCTATTATTGACACAGATAAAGAAAGTTTCCATATGCATTGTGTTATAGGACGTGCACCTGGAACTTAACTAAATGGGCTAAACGCATTCCTTTATACCTATAAAGTATAATTGTCATTCTCAAAATTAAATATATCTCTATTTTTACATTGGATTTCAAATTTTTTACATTAAAAATGCAGTAAAAGATATCCACAGCAAGCTGCAAGGCCCCGCTAATTAGTGTACTGCTTTTTGAGTGAGTGTACTGGAAACAAAACCCTGGTTTTACCTGAAAATAAATTTTTTTCTTGTAATAGAAACATCATATGGGCAGACTTGTAGTATTGGGACCCGTCATGAGTACGGGTACGGGTAATGGGTCCGAGCCATGAGTACGGTACGGTACGGGTCCCAGACCATGGGTTCGGGCACGGGTCCCAGGCCATGGGTACGGGTACGGGTCCGAAGCCATGAGTACGGGTACGGGTCCGAACCCAAAATAGGGTGCGGGTATGCGGTGCGGGTACGGTCCGGAGCCATGAGTACGGGTACGGGTACGCAGTACGGAAATTGGGACTCGAGTATGGGTGCGGGTCCCAGTATGGGTACGGGTACAGGCCATGGGTACGGGTACAGATATTGGGACTAGAAACATTGTATGAGTCCCATTATGGGTACATGGGTATAAACAAAGCTATTGTTATTGATTATTGACATCAATTTATACCTTGCTGTAAATACACTCTTTGATGTCATTTATACCACAACAAATGAATTAAACTACATTTCGCACCAACAGAATTAGAGAAATTAATTTTGTCATTTATAAGCATATACAACATTTTCATTTGTTGTGTGTGCCATGAGTTGCTGAGACATTTCTATTTGGTACTTCCATTTACAGAAAATTGTAGAACTGGTTTTGTGGAATTAATCAAGTACAAAAAGAGATTGGTGATGGTCTTAGTGAATCTAGCTTAAATATTTTGGGATTCAAAAATCATGTAAACTATGGTCTGTGTATCGACACGCAGACTGTACAATACTATACTAATATCAACATACATTTAGCAGTGATATAGCATTCAAGTTATTATTCACCTCAAAACATCAACTGGATTTCAAATTTGATCCAAAATTTTGTAGACTTGTCAATATCAAATTTAGTGAAGCCTTTCATGCACATCCACACATCCCAGCACACATCCACCAGATTATCCATTAGCTTAATATAATTATTATCATTAATTATGCACATCTGGATTTAATTATTAATATTTTGCCTATAAGCTCCAATAAATCATAAATTTCTGTAAACATGGTATGGCAAAGGAACTCTGTATCATTTGACTCAAATGCACACACTGCCAAGTACATGTGGTGGGAAAATGTAGTTTTTATGTGTGCACTTGTGCTAGGGAGTGTATTTGGATGGGGAATATTAAAATGATGAATAAATTAATGCTATAATAATGATATCAAAACATGATAACTTGAAATTCACCACAAACAACAATTTCTTGAAATGTTTTACTTTCAGTTTGCTATTTTTTCTGTATCAGTCAGAGTGTGAATGCTACATGTAGTATACATGTATGAGTGGCATACAGTGTGCACAGGCTGGAGGCTGTCACAATCATGACAATGTAGGTATCTACCTGTGTGTAGCATACATGTACATGAAGTGTGTAGCCAGGACTAGATTTACCTTTTTTAGGGCCCTGGACCAGGCTACAATTTAGGGCACTTGCTATCTGGATCCATGCATGTGTTACTCCCCACCCAACCCCATCCTTGTAACCTATTGTTTTGATTATGCCTATGATCAGAGGACTCAGTGCATGAGTGGAGTTAACAGGCTTGTGAGAAGTGAGAGTAGATCTACTCTCACTTTCTTACATGCATGTAGGCAGGCACTGTATGGTATGGTACCAGTTTGGCATGGTACCCGTGTCCACGGGTGCGGTACGGGTCCCGGCCATGAGTACGGGTACGGGTACGGGTCCCAGGCCATGAGTACGGGTACGGGTACGGGTCCCGGGCCATGAGTACGGGTACGGTACGGGTCCCAGACCATGAGTACGGTACGGGTACGGGTCCCAGTCCGTGAGTACGGGTACGGGTCCGAAGCCAAAATAGGGCATGAGTACGGTACGGGTACGGGTCCGGAGCCATGGGTACGGGTAATGGGTAATGGGTACGGAAATTGGGACTCGAGTACGGGTAATGGGTACGAGTACGGGTAATGGTACTACAAGTCTGCATATGGGGTACTAGAGCATGCACAAATCGTAATAATGTGTAGAATATAGAAATGCTGTGGTATCTCATATGATAGTCATGGTATGCTTAGCCTGAGTCGCTCGGCCTATCTCGAACAAAATCGCGATGCGTAGCTGTTAAAAAACGAGAGGATTCGCTGTACTATCACGGCAATTTTTAACACGAAGATATAGGGATGATGACGATGTGTGGGGTGAAGTTGAGGAAACAGCTACTTTAAAAGTAGGAAAGATGACTAAATGAAGGGCAATTAGGTAAAACCATGAGTAGATTATACCCATCTTCAAATGTGCCTCTAATCAGACAAGACAAGTTGAATGGGTACCATGCGTATTATGAATGGGCATTTTTGTCATTCAGACAGTGTGAAAACATAAGTGTATAATAGATATAACCAGCATTTGTTTGAGATTAGCATTATTTCCTAAAAAGAATGTTAGTGGGATCAAGCGCAAATTATTTTTAATAATTATTTACGATTAGTTTACACCATGCAAATTGGTCACAAAGCTGTTTATTACATCAATAATCAAGCTTACTGTTTCAAATTGAAAACAAGTATCTGAAATGAATTCTATGTTCAATTTGGAGTGAGTGAAGTTGGTCATGGTTCCATTCTTTACAGAAGCCAAAGAAAATTATAACTTCGATTTTCCTGCAAATAATGATTTAAGATCTTTGTAAAAACGTGTTGTGATGTTTTATATTCCAGGGCAAGGCTCTATCATCACCAGAATTAGCAAATAAATTACTCAATGTGGGACAGCTAGTAGACATGAAATGGAAGCTGGGTGTAGGCATGACGTCAGACTGTTGCAAAAACCTCAACTCACCATTCGTAACCCTTACTCTGACTGTGGCCAACTCTTCAGGTCAACTCAACAAACATTCCTTTGAAATGACCGTCCCTGAATTCAAAGTAAGTAACAATATCAAAGCCCAGAGAAGATATCTTACACTTCCCACAATGCATTTCTCCCATTTCAATTTTCTGTACTGATTTGCTATATAGTGCAACATGAGTCGATAGTGATGAATGTACCTCAATGAACAGCACATCCAGATCTGGCAAAATATATTTATTTCTTGACTATCGACCCATGTTTAGTGTGCTGAGGCTTGTGGAGCAATGTCTAGGCATTGTGCCTGTGCGTAGCGCACTATAAATCACTGCACTTTTTTTTTTAGCCAGCTTATTCTCAAACATAAAAACAAAGGGAAACTGTACAAGGTAATGGCAAAATCATCTGCTCTAATCAGATGACGCCTCTTGTTGCAAAGGATTCTGGGAAGAGTAAGATATCTCCTCTGATTAAAACCTTTTTTGTTTTTAATTTATGTTTGGTGAAAGAATTTGAATGCAGTAGCGTAACTTTGGTTTTGGGTGCCCGTGGGCGTTAATAGCTGGGTGGCCCACTGATTTGTTATAAAATGAAGCGCTTTCGAATCACGCGAAGCGTGCGAGCCTTACGGCGTGGGGTCCAGGGGCCCGCTTAAGGGCCCCTGGTGGCCCTGAAGCTCTCGTGTTTTTCAATACAGAAACAGCATTTTCAACGGCAAATTAATACGTAAGTTTGGTAGATTTTGATGTTATTGCAAACGAAAATAAGACAATTTAATGATTTTTTTAATCAATGATAATAGTACATAACTAAGGGTACTGATGAAGCCCCCTTTACCGACTGAGGATGGTCGGCGTCACCATGAACTTTCCTCTGCCGAAGACTTTTGTCTCACGCAGCGAAGGCGAAGGCCTATGGCCTAAAATACATGACTGAGACCATGATTTTATATACATATTTGTTACAAACTTTTTTGAGGGGGGGTGAACCATGAGTACGGATTTGGTTCTAGGGGCACCCAACCTGTTACAGAATACAGATTTAGTTCTAGGGGCACCTGAATAAGTCTGATTTCATCAGTTTCTGGAATGCATCGCAGTATGAGAATTTCGCAATCAAACTATGAAAAAAGTCCTGTAGTTGAAAGGGGCATATTTTTGCCGTTGGAATGGAATGGAAGGGAAATCTTAGCTGGAACCAATGGGTGCCCCCTCAGCTCGGGTGCCCGCGGGTTTGCACACCCTGAGCCCATAGGAGTTACGCCACTGTTTGAATGACTACAGCATAATTATGTAGGTTTTACTCCACGTGTTCAATATGAATCAAAATAAATTCATACTGGATGCAAGCGCAGCTGGATATACACTGATAACATTGACCCTGTTCACGTTAGAAAATTACTTCATACAACGAAGATAAGTTAATCTAAATTAACTAATTAAGCATGCGTACACATTACGTTGAACGAAGATCGAACAAAGACATTGCACTATACACATTTCATGAAAATTAACAAAGCTATTAACGCCTGGCTATTATTAAAGCCGGCGAGGGTCACTTGTTACACGATTACTTTCCTGGCGTACGCATTACAAAATTTTGAAAGAAGTTTGCCTTCGTCAAAACAACCTTTTTAGCTTCGTTGAACGAAGCAATTTTAATCTTCGTCGAAGAAAGAAAAGAGCGTACACATTAGGAAAAAACAATTTTCTAATGTGAACAGGGTCATTGTTATCTGCATGAATTAGATAATAACTCCTGAATGTTCTTTTAAAATTTTTGAAGTTTTTGAAAAAGGAAAGAAAGGAAAAAAAAAGATGAAAAGAAAGAAAAATTGAAACTGCATAATATTGCCCATTGGAGCTCCCAGAAAGGAATGATTTTTCCTATGGTTTGGTATTCATCAAAGGATACCTCAACTGTTATGTTAAAGAGGTGTGGTCCCAATGTTTTCCTGTTCTGTTTCTATCTTACATCGAGGCCTACCATTAAAATAATGTTTCTAAATTTTGAATTGTATTGCACCAGAAGTTTTGGTATGAGAAACAAAAATGTGTACAACAAATTATGCCCCATTACACTTCTGGTGTGGTTACCACAATTGACCACATATTTGCTCTCACTATCTAAACTAAACATACCTTGGGTGTTAAATTATAAAATTATAATAATGTGAGCTTTCTTGTGATACCAAATCTTAGTTTTAATGAAGAAATGAAGGCTGTTGAACATGTTACACCCCTTGAAAGAAATTAAATGTATGTAATGGAGAGGTTCTAGGATCCTAAAGACGTAGCCCCTACAATCCTACAATTGGAGTTAGTGTTTTAAGTTTACAAACATTTAAGTGGTGTGCATGTTATTAGCCAATACGTCACTAATTCTATTTCAAATTTGTATTGTAATTGTTGAATATTTATGCAAGAAATGCAAAATTTATCTTCCATTTTCCCCTTTTTTTCTCAACAGAATTTTTCAAGACAAATGAAAGAAATGGCTGCCATGTTAGAGACTGTATGATGTGAAATGATATATATTTATAGCCAATTATGCTTTATTTTGGTAAGAGATCCCTATTTTGTGTATGACATGCATCCTTGACTGCACTATAATTTACATTTGCAGTGGTTAAAGATAGAAACAATTGCAACTGATAGGGATTTCTTTCCTATTAGCTCTCAAATAGAGACTTGATTCTGAAAGTTATATCAAAGTAACACTCTGGTATATACCAATTTTATATGAAATTATCTTACACAAAACCAATCCCAGCATAATGTATATCACACAATCAACAGGGTTGCTGCAGAACTCATCATCAGATGTGTAGGAGTGAATCAAGGCTGTGGCACATGATTGTTTCTTGGCTTGGCTGTATCACAGTGTGTCTGAATTGGGCTATTTCATTTGAAATCCAGACACCCCAACAGTGGCGTAGATTCCTTTTTGACATGGGGGGGGGGGGTGTAGGAAAAAAATTCTTGTAGTATAGTGAATCCTTCCCCTTATGGCGACTGAATAAGGTTATCGTGTGCGAAAATCTTTGCCATATTGAAGCTAAAATGATGAATATGGTGCAGAAGTGGAACAAATTTGTGTGAAGAGTGCAAAAATTGGCACTTTTTTAGGCTAAAATAAAAATGGCTAAATATAATTTGCTCAGAAACTCACATACAGGTGTAAACATTGGGGGGATGATTGTATGGACCAACCCCCCTTATCAAAATATTGAGGGGGTCATCCTTCATCCCCCCAGGATTTACACTATGACCCCAATGGAAGACATGAGCTTGATCTTTCACAAGTGACTCCATTTTAAGTCTACACCCCTTGTGTGAAATATTAACCCTAACCCTACCCATGGTTTTTGTGTTATCGGAAGGGAAAGAAGGAACGAAAAAGGAGAGAAGATGAAGAAGAAAGTCACTTGGCACCCCAGGGATTCGACCTCGGACCCCTCGCATGCCACGCAGAAGATCCCCAGCATGTAGCTACACAGGTGACGTTGGCCCGGCCACCGATTCCCTGGGTATATATGACTTGGTCAGATTGCGTCATCAAGTCCCGTGGAATCCATACACGCAGAGCGGTTTTAATAGTGAGCTTTAGTGAGTCCTAGTTGGGTTAGGGTTAAGGTTGTGTCATCCATAGGGGGTGTATGGATTTCAAATGGAAGAACTCATTATAGTGTGTGGTGATGGCACACCCATTTCCTGCATGCAGAGACGAGATGCATTGGAATTAATCAATGGAAGGTGGTATATTACCTGCAATGTTTGGATATTGTTGGAATAAGGGTGCATACCACCAGATGAGCATGTGATGTGGCTTCTGGCAAAAAATCAAGAGTGTCAAGAGTGTCAACTTTGCATAAAAATGTGCAAAATCGGCACAATATTAGTATTTAGAGTATTGAAAATCATGTTTTACTAGAACTTTTGTATTCTGTAGAAATTTGAACAGAAAACACAAAAATGTTAGTGATGTTTATGTTTATGTGCACATGAACACACAAGATCAAAATGGGGTTAGCAGTCGGATGTAAAAATGCAAAAATCTGGCTTTTTAATATGTCTCTTAATTTTCTCAAAAAGGAGATGGAAAAAGTGGAGTCATTTTTAGATATGTTATGCAGAACTCTTTTGATTAAGATGATATGTACATGTATATTTAAAAAGGCGAGGTAACTCCACTAATGGCCGGAAACATGATTTCTGTTTTGTGTGTAGTCTATGGAAGGCTATTATCTAGTATGAACCCATAAGTTGTGTAACCTCTGAATTAGTTATGCATCTATTAAACCTCTTTGCTATTTTACATGTTTACAGCCACAGAAATACACAAACATATATGTTAGCTATGTGAAATCAGATTTGATTTGCTATGCGAATGGGATTTAATCGCAAAGAGGTAATAAAGTGGGCCAAACCTGCAATTAAAAAAAAGGAAATTAATTGCACATAGTTGTTTTTTTTAAAAAAATTTCAGAGCCAAATCCTATTTTGTGGCTTCTTGTACAGCCCTTTATACAAAGTACACTATTTGACAGAATTCCCATAGCAGTAGGGCCCTGATTGGTTGATAGAATCAGGTCAGGTCATGACCTTGTGGCATCTCATGTAGAATTGCATTGTACAATCCATCTGTTTCTTCATTTACCAAGGCTACATAATACTGAACTAATAACCAACTTGAAGTGTATTCACAATTGGATGAAAAAACAAAATATAATGTACAGATATCAAATTTGAAGCCATCCATTTTATTTTATGACAGCCACAGATGAACTTCCATAAATGTATTCTTACTATATATTATCTGAAATTAAATGAAAACAGTGTGTAGATTATTTTACTTAAAAATATAAGAAGTATTTAAAATAAGAATACACCAAAAAGTGTATACCAGGAGAGCTCAGACTCGGCCATTTTGCATGATGCACATGGAGAGAGGGCACAATATATTTGGCCACATACCTTGCAAACTTCAATATGTGTGTGCTTATTTGTGATCTGTGTGTGGAGATCAGTGTTATAACTAAGACAATAATTAGAAACCAATGTTCAAGGGCCTTAGGACTGAAAATCAGTTTTACAGGTCCAGTTTCAAATGTAACATTTCAATGGGAAGAATTTAAGGTTACGGAGGGTGAAAATTCCACTCAACTTGTCTTTTGTTTTTTAATTTTTATTTATGAAGTATATGTATATATTAAACATCTCAGAGATGTAGATTAAAAAAATTGTATCAACAAAGTATTTTTTAAATTATTTTTGTGTATCAATATTTGCTCTAGATATCCCACAGCACTAATTCTTTTTTAAAGACAGTTCTTGTTTTAAGGGGACACTACACTAAATCCTTCCGCATTTGGTGTAACTCATGGAAGAAAGAGAAGGTGTGAGGGGCTATCATTTTCTTTGGAAGGGGGAATCCCAAATATACATGGGGGCCCGTGGGTTAGATTTTAAAAGGTATGCCAACATTTCCTGTCATCCTCCCCTGGCCCTGCTCTCGGCCAGCCTAACTTTGCCAATGTGGAACCTTTAAATGGCCTAGATATTATGATGCAGATTTGAATGTTTCTGTAGTGTTTCCTAAGCCTTATAAAGATGCACTGTAAATGTTTGCCAAAACCTGCTCCCCCCTCCCCCATTCTACCCTCCCCAGGACTCATAATTATTATGCACCTAGTTACTTTATTGTATTTTCACATGTATTTCAATGGGACATTTATTTAGTGATGTGCCCCTTATAGTGATTATTATTCCAGTGCATGAACTGGCAACCCTATCATTTTCATTTGATTGCTAAAATCACTGAAGCATATGCACAGTGGAGCATGAGTATTCAACCAGCACTATACTAGACAAAATCAATAAAATAAGTACTATCACCTTGGCCCTGGCAACACTAACTAGCATTGTAAACAAGTTAGCACATGGTTTGAACATGATAATAGATAGTGTGGAAGTTTTGGCAGAAATTTGTCAATTTCTGCAAGTTTTGTGAAAATCAATTGATACTTCCCATGCAGTAAGGATTATCAGTAGTAATACAGGAGCACTGCACCTGGAATATTATGGGATTGTGAATTGATACTGTGAAATAGCAGAAAATGTGAGTACTTGAAACTAAATGTGTGGATATCTCAGAACTCCATTTTGGACCATTTGGCGTGATATGCTGAGATGAAATAAATTATTTTTAATGTTTCCCGTAGCTGATTCATAAAATTTTGATATGCATGTGTTAGCTGATACTTCAAAGAAATAATGTAGGGAATAATTGTGTCAATATATTGGCACACTAAATTAATATTGTTGTTGCAAAAAGACGACATTTACCCCATCATTTTCATTGACATTCTGTGAACATGTAAGCTTACTGTTTTAAATCAGGAGGACCTATCGAAAGAATAAATAGGTACATTATTTCATTGGTTTGTTTGTAACACATTTGCGAAATCGCAATGAAATCGGACCCTCTCCCCATATTTTCCTGGCCTCTTTCCCAAAAAACCTCATGCTCATGAAATTGAACACAAATTGAAACACTTACAAAGTACATTTGTGTATGAGCTATGACGTTAAAAGTATTACAATAATAATCATTAGAGTGTCAACTTTAAGATGAAGTATGATTTTTAGGCCTGCCATGTTTATTTTTTGAAAAACAAAATATTTTAGGTGGCTACGTGCAGCCAATTTGCCTACACAAAAGTTCAAAATCCTGTATAACCTTAAAGCAAAAACTATGCTAATTTATAGACAGTGTTGGAAATGAGACAACATTTTCAAGGGACATGTGGGCATCTGAAATCTATGGGCCCTTGGTAATTTTCACTGGTAATTGGCCCAAAGGGTTCTCCTAATTTATATATAACACTATGTATAATGATTCATATTAATATAATGCAAACATAGCACTACATGTGCAAATCTGAATAATTCTCATAATATACACTACTATCAGTATTGGTCCGAGTATAGTCCCACCCGCTTTTTATGTGAACATTTTTCAATTTTTTTATTTTTTATATTTTTTTTAAGTTAATTTTTTCCGTGTTGGAGTGTCCCTGGACCTAGACCTAGATGCTAGGATCATTCATGGTTGACCTAAAAAAAAAAAAAAAAAAAATTTTTTTTTTTCAAAAATGGGGGTGGGATTATACTCGAACGTGGGACTATACTCGGACGAATACGGTACTAGATTCCCATTGCTGCTAACCCCGAGGTACACTGCTAATCCAGCTACTTTGTGCAAATTTGTGGCTACTCACCAGCTACTTTGTGGAAATTTGTGGCTACTCGAAGAATACCAGTGCAGTATACCAGTGCAGTACCAATCCAGTACCAATGTTTGACAGTACATGTGATTCAGATGTGTGTACTATGGAGTACCCACACGGGTACTGTAAGGTACCATTGAAGTAGCTGGGCATCAAGTGTGCCTTTTGGGTGGTAGCATAGGAATCTGGTACAGTCAGTCTACTCTGAAGTACAAAGTACTGATGTGGACGGCACAGTTTGGTATTCATCAAAGTATACCTAGCCCTCACCTGTTATGTTAAAGAGGTGTGGTCCCAATGTTTTCCTGTTCTGTTTCTATCTTACATCGAGGCCTACCATTAAAATAATGTTTCTAAATTTTGAATTGATTTGCACCAGAAGTTTTGGTATGAGAAACAAAAATGTGTACAACAAATTATGCCCCATTACACTTCTGGTGTGGTTACCACAATTGACCACATTTTTGCTCTCACTATCTAAACTAAACATACCTTGGGTGTTAAATTATAAAATTATGATAATGTGAGCTTTCTTGTGATACCAAATCTTAGTTTTAATGAAAAAATTAAGGCTGTTGAACATGTTACACCCCTTGAAAGAAATTAAATGTATGTAATGGAGAGGTTCTGGGATCCTAAAGAGGTAGCCCCTACAATTGGAATTAGTGTTTTAAAGTGTACAATGTGTACAATGTATAATGATTCATATTAATATAATGCAAACATAGCACTACATGTGCAAATCTTACTATAAATAGGCTAATGTTGTATCTATGTGAGTCCATCAAAGGCTCCGTCAGTTTCCATCCAAATGTCGCCAAATTCATACGGGAGATCGAGGAACATACCGAGACGCAAGTAAAGAAATTTGGTTGAAAATGATCAAGAATTGGCTGCAAAAACAGTGAAAATATGAGTAAAAACGGGGTTTTTGTTATGAAAATCGGTTACCAGCCTACGCGTCACTGCAGCTGGCCGGCAGCGCAGCTCGGCGCCAAGTCGTATGTAATGCGCGCATTATGGAAATGCGTGTAGAACGGCACAGAGCCACACGACTTGCGAGCCAGAGACCAGTGGACATGATAATACGGAAAGAAGGAAAAATAAAGGACAAAAAGGTACATGGACGGGTCACGGGATACCGGGTGAACACGTCCGCAGACACGCTATGAGAGGACGTAATAAATACGGGAAAAGATGAAGCGGTGCTACATGTATAAAGAAAAATAAAATTAAAATGGGGACAAAAAGGTACGAGTAATTAGGCCAACGGGTTAAAGTAACTAAATGAAACGGAAACGAAACAAAGAAGGAAAGAAACTAATCAGGAATTGTAAGAAAAAAAGAAGCTAAAATAATGAGAACAGAATTAAGTAAAAAACATGGAAACGGGAAATCACAAGCAGCAAATAAAAAAAAAGATGCTAAAAGGGAAATGTAAGAAAGAACAGATTTAGAAAATAATGATTCAATGATTCTACCTGTTCAGTATTTCTTCCTGTTATAGTGAATGCTCCCATTTACTCATCTAGCGGGGACCCGCGCGAAGCGCGGGTATCCCGCTAGTCTGTATAATTCACATAATATACACTACTAGATTCCTATTGCTGCTAACTCCGAGGTACACTGCTAATCCAGCTACTTTGTGCAAATTTGTGGCTACTCGCCAGCTACTTTGTGCAAATTTGTGGCTACTCGAAGAATACCAGTGCAGTACCAATCCAGTACCAATGTTTGACAGTACATGTGATTCTGATGTGTGTACTATGGAGTACCCACACAGGTACTGTAGGGTACCATTGAAGTAGCTGGGCAGCAGTGTACCTTTTGGGTGGTATAGCAATAGGAATCTGAGATGCCAAATAATATCAGGGCTTTGCCAAAGTATTCTGGAGGTGAGTTTTTGTTGTCCCTAGTCCAGCCTCTTTGGGATACTCGCCAAAGATTTGGAAGAAAAAACAATCCCTGAATTATGTCATACTGTACAAATAAGTTAAGTGAGGTAAAGGGAACCAACTTGTGTTCACAGGCCGGAGTGCCCATTGAGGCAATTCTCGGTATTCGCAATAAGGGCGCCGCCAGCGGTTTGCGATGTATTCGTGATGTATCATGATGTATCATGGGAAAAGGTCGACATCCAAGTCCGCGTAATACGAATATTACCATGCTATTACATAGGAACACGTGATAATATTTTTTAGTTTGCCAATATAACGGTATTACACGCAAATCGATAGAGAAAAAATTTAATTGTGCACATTTCAAATCACATTATTAAGTATTATTGAGTATCGATTAGCGTGTAACACCGTTATATTGACAAACTAAAAAAATATTGTCACATGTTCCTATGTAATAGCATGGTAATATTCGTAGCGGACTTGCGCCGACTTGGCTGTCGATTACATCGCAAACCGCTGGCGACGCCCTTATTGCGAATACCGAGAATTGGGCCAGACTCCACCATGTAATGTTGCTGGAGGGATCGCTACACCTCCTCTACATCGAGGCATTGAATAAAGCCGGTACCCATTTGTATACCTGGTAGGGAGAGGCAATAGGGACGAAGAGCCTTGCTTTTATGCACAGCATGTTTCTTCTGGAATTTGAACCCAAAACCTCAAAATACCTTGTGAATAGTTATCGAAGTCTTAAACTGCAGCGCCACCTTGCCCCCATGAAATTAACTCCCTGAAAATATTAAAATAAGTGAATATATTTTTGCACTAGAAGTACCTCTTATATAATATGTAAATCTAGATCTGAGAGTTCAAACAAGAAGGAATGGGGTGTCATTATAAGACTTGTACAATTTCAGTGGCTTGTCGGATTAGACCACATAAAATTGATTATTTGGTTCTTGTCCCTGCCTGCATCATTTTCTGGAGTAAAGGTCCGTTCATACTATACACCGCAATTGCTTTGCAATGCAGTGCACACACTTCATCGTACTGCAAGATACTGCATTGCAGTACTGTATCGCAATAAAGTAAAATACATTTTAACTTGGAAATGCGAATAGTTGCGGCGACTTGCAGGAAAAATTAATCAATATATCGGCAATGCAACACACCGCAATTGAGGCATAGTATGAACGGACCTTTAGTCCATATTTTTTCCTTTTTCAATTTTGAAGTACAATATTTGATTTTAATGTTCCAGAAATTCATTATGATGACAAAAAAAAGTTAATTACGCCACATGTATCACTGGAAAGATGTTTAGTAGTCTACCCCTCACAACCTTAAGATAAAAAGTACCTTATCTTGGACAAGACTGCCTTATATCCTGTGCACTGGGTACTTTTGAGTGGAAATTGAGTTTACATTTAATAAGCAAATAATTGTCAATACAAGTTTTTGCTGTATTTTTATATTGAAAATAAATTTGTACTGCTATCGGACTTGCAGAGTCACTGTGCGTGTATATATTTATTTGTCTGATTACCCATCAGAGACAACCCACACTATTCTACAGGTAACGGATGCCCGGGAACGGATGTGCTGAATTCAATCTTTTCCCCCTTTATTGTTATGTCATCTGTAAAAGTACACTTGGAATTTGTTAGGGTACAATTTTCACACCAAGGTTTTTCTTGAACAAAATTAAATGAGGATTTGAAATTGCTAATTTTACAAATGATGTTGTGGGTGGTTTCGGTCGGATTTAAAGGGTATTTCTGGGTGAAATTTCAAATTTGGTCAAAAAACCCATTTTAGTATTCCTAGTATAACCCATTTTAGTAACCCACCAAAGAATTCTTCTCATCCCTAAGGGTTTAAAAAGTATAGTTTACCCATCTGCGACATACAATCCGGACGATCGTAAAAATCATCAAAATTCAGATTTTGGTACCTTTGTCATTGTCATAGATGTGTTAACATAGCCTGCTAGTAGTACAGCCGAAAGCCGCATATGAAAGACAAAATAAGACATTTGACATGCATCTGTAATTTATATACTGACAGTATATAAATTAGCTATGTGTATTTCAATGGGGCTTCAACTTTGTCTATAATACTGTTTCCTTGTTTTTTGCTCAAATTTTTTATTTCAAAAATAGGCCTACTAAATGACAATTTTAACAACTTATCCATCACTTTTAAGGGGCTTATACACAATTGTATTTTTTTATACTTTCGCTGGAATCACTGAATGGGACTTTAAAGGGGTATTTCGTGATCCTAGCATCCTCTATTTATGTCATTTTCATTAGATCCACGAAAAAACCTATTCCCAAAATTTCAGTTGATTCCGATTTTGCGTTCGCGAGTTATGCATGATTATGTGTATTACACTGCTCCATAGACAATGCGTTGTAATTTCGTTCTGGTGCACCAGAACGAAATTCAAATTTCACGATATCTTTGCTAAACGAATTAATCTGCAAGAAATATTTTGTACATAAGGTCGTGTGTCTTGAGCTCGCCACCAAAAACAGGTGGCGACGTTACATTTTGCCAAAGTCGACTCAAAACAAATGATGATATCTCTGTCAAGCAAGAAGTTATTGTCATGCTTGTGGTCTCATTTTATTGCCAGATAAAATGCACTTTCAACCCTGTAAAAAGAAATACTTGAACTTTTTGTACCGGCCAGGAACTGGCCGGTACTTATTAATTGGCTCAAGTTTGTTGTTGTTTCTAACTTTCTTGTATGAACAAAACAGAAGATATTGTCAAAAAATGATCGAGTTGTCAAGGCAAATAGAAATACCAAAATTGGTGTGTGAAGACAACAGATGTTTTGTGTTGATTTTGCAATATTAAGGTAAAATCAGTATAATATTTTAGGAACTTTCTTTCTAAATTGAAAATTTGGCAAATTCGCTGGTCCTCTTACCATGCACATTGACCTTTTTAGAGTATAAAGCACAGGGGACAATATAATACTCAGTACAAGTTCCAATATCTGTGGTGTCAGTGTGTGGTCAATGGTCATAGTGCTTTTCAAGCAGGGTCAAGGTTATCTAGCAGCAATCTTGCTATAAGTTTATGAAACTGTTTTGATGCCCGGTTTTGATGTCATTACACATCTATTCCAGAAAACTTACACATGAAAATTAATTGGCAATTGGTGGGAGAGAATAATTGGCAGGACAATTGGTTCTACATTTAGGAGTTTCACATGATAATAATTAGATGTTAGGATAGAAGAGGGTGTAATGTTATGCCCTTAATCAAAAGTCTGCTGCAAAAGCTATTTGCACTCACACATGATAAACAATTATCTTCTTTTGGATAAGTTGATTAACTTCATATATTTTGGTATAATAATGATGACATAAAACAGAAAAATGGAGCTCTAGTGCAGATGTAACGAATTATGTTCCTACGTATATCACTAGTCTTTAACCATGCTAACAAAATTAATACAATAGCTTTGGGTTTCAGTATGTGTAGGCCTATAATATATTTGTTGTTTATATAGTCCCAAAAAATTATTCTTGATATAGTGTTTAATATTCTGTGTGTTTAAATTTTCAAAACCAGATTGTTATGAATTAATCTATACTAAAAGATGCGAATGTTGTTTGCTTTTACAAATTTCATTTGTGCAATCACAATTATACTCATAGACAGTTTTGACGTAAGTATAGTGTGAAAGAAGAATACAAAATAGGGTGTAACATAAACTATTGGGAAAATCGCTAATGAATTAGCTTCCGAAATTCGTAAGGATGTAGAAGGGATCACATCACATTTGGTACCAAATGATCACATTTGGTGCCAAATGTTTGGAATTTATTTCATCTTATTTCAAATGCATCTAACAACGTAAAGACTGATTTTGAGAGAATAGCAACAAATGGAATTTGGCTCAAAATACAACCATAATCTTTACACTTAAAAATTATTTTTACTGTATATTTATATTTTAAAACGAAGTCTTATGTTACTCATTGTAATTCATCCTTTTGCCGGTACATCCCTTTTTAAAGGGATTTTTATTTAATACTGACACTGTGCTTCATAGAATTCAGAATGGGCAGGGTGGCGGTGGTGGGGGATGTGGTGGTGGGGGATGTGGTACACACAAACTCTATGGGATTGGTATTTTTAGTGCGTAATCTGCTTCTGTAAAGGCTGTAAATTGGATTTGGACTCTATTTAGCATCTAAAAGACTCATGGCCTTACAGCTAAACAATTCTACTAATTGTTTTTAATCATTTATGATTGGTTTAGTCTAGAAAATACAACTTTTTCCATACAAAACTACCCGTTGCCATATTAAACACTGTAGTATGTAATGCAGGTGTCTTCAAAATCTAAAAGTTACTGTAAAATTTTAATTACTTATCCTATCATAGTCAAAGTATAGATTTTCTGAAGGGAAATTTGACGAGGAATCTAAATATGGACATATTTTTTCTGTATGGGTTAGCGGGAAAATGTTTAGGTTCAAAATATGTTGAATTGTAAAAATATCTAACATACTTAGGGACACCCTATATTCCGAGATTACCAGACAGCTGTGATTTTGGTTTCTTTCAAAGTCAGTTGGCTCTCCATATCCTCTAACCAAATGAATGTTGTTTACTTCCAGTTTATTACTGTAAGTTGGTAATAAGCAATGCATTGAGTGACCCATTTTTTATCAAAATCTTTTTTATTCCACCCTGTATAAGTTGCAGGTTACCCTGTATAATGAGTTAAAATGTATATATTTGAATTGCTTTTGCCGTCAGCTTTCCAAAATTGTATACTTTTGCTTGTCTAGGGTTGATGATTGTCGAGATAATCTAATTAGAAACCCGGTTGATGTAAAATTCATAATATTTGTCATGTAACGCTAAGGGTGGCGAGTTCAGAACACACGGCCATAAACATTATGTAGCCAGAGGTTTCCAGTGATATAAAATCTCAATTTTTTGAGAAAAGTGGGGGATGAGGCTGTGGATCACGAAATGCCCCTTTAAGCAAGAAGGTCAACTTTTAGGGAGGGGGGGTCAATAACTAAAAAGAGCTCCGATATCAAGGAAACAGCCCAAATTGTCATGTTAAGTAAGTCAGAAAAGGAATAGTTTGCACTGTGTACTCTTAAATGCATTGTTACCAATAATCACAAATTAGGTCATGGTCAATAGGGTCATGTGGGGGTTGACTTATTTTGCCATATTTTCCCAGTAACAAAATATTCTAGACAGCGAGAACTAATTATGTTTTTTGCTGAAATCGCCATTTATAGCTTGTTTTTCCGTTTTGGCCCTGAATGCCTTAGACTATTACTTTTGACCTTTTAGCTCATAACATAAACTTGAGAATACGTTGCAGGTAGGTCAAACTATACTTTTTTAAAAATCCTAACTGATGAGAAGAATAGTTTCAACCAAAATTGACCAACTTCGAAATTTGACCCCTGTAAATATACCCTCTAAATCTAAAATCCGCCCAAAAATACACAAGACACCACAAGAAATTTTCATTTAATTTTCTTTAAGAAAAAATAATTATATGATAGGGGGCCCTATACCTACTGAAATTTGAGAGGCTCACACATTTCTCTTTGGCACTGGTTAGAAACCGTGCTTATTCCAACTGGACACCCCGCCTAAGGCCACCCAAACCCCACGAAGGTCCGTCCAGTAGGAGCTAGTAGGTTCTGAGCGTTAACCATTTTGGATCGTTTTTTAAATTTAGGAAATGAAACCAAATATAGAAAATATATCGGGTTCAGCCCTCGAATTAAGGACCTGAAGGGGCACGGCAACTTTTTTAGGGCAAGTTGATAATTGCCTTGGATTTTCACTGAAAAGGCAAGACAGCACGGCAGTTTGTAACATTCAGGAGGGCATCATGGCAACTGTTGAAAATTTGAGAAGGGCACCAAGACAATTTCTCAAAAGTGAAGAAATCACACACAAACAGTCTGATAGATGATTTAATAATGAAGGGGCAGGGCTGGGGCACCAACGGCAACTTCATTAGAGGGCACGGCAAGTGACTGCTGTCGGTAAAGGACATATTTTGAGGGCATTACGGCAGTGGGGATGGGCACCCACGGCATTATGCTGTGGGTGTCATGGGTTAATTCGAGGGCTGATCGGGTTGTGACTATTAAAAGAGCATTTAATTTTTAACAACACTGCTGCTATCAATAACATTCAATTATTTTTAGCTGAAGATATCATGTATCCCCTTTTTTCCATTCTTCTTCTTTGTACATTTAATTGTTTTTTCCTTCCAAATGTTGCCCCTCGCCAGTGGCGTAGCTGCCGGGGGAGCAATTTCCTGGCAAAATGGCCTATTTGGGCCCCGCCCCTTGTGCAAGGAAAAAGGAGGAGGAGAAAGAGGAAAAAGAGAGGAAGAGGAGGGCAGAGAGATGGGGAATCCATACGATATGCAATACCATAGTATTATTATCATAAAGCCTGGCAAAATTGTCTATTCCCCCCGTGCAGGAAAATTTGGTGGATCGCCCCATACAGGCTTGCCCACCCCCCTGGAAAAAATCCCAGCTACGCCGCTGCCCTCGCCCCTCCCATATCTCGGACCTATCTGTGGATATGATATAACTTCATACCTGTATCAGAGGGTGTCCGTCGCCGTCTCTGCCGTGACTTCGGTGTTGCTAATCACTTCAAATGGCAAGAAGCACTGAAAAATGACCAAAAAAGCCGCCCAACATTTCCTTAACAGTTGCTTTGATGATGGGTTGAATCGTCAAAGGAGTCCAAACGGGGTGTAAAATCGCGATCGACCTGTTGCTATCACGTTTACGAGCTATTTTTGATATAGGGAAAATGCGTGGCGATGTGAAATAAGAGGTTTGTCGTCCCTGGCTTGAACAAGACGAACGGCGGCGTATGTCATCCATGTTCGCATTCCCTGTTCGCATTGAAATCGGAATGCTCCTTCGCCTCCTTACGCCCCTGTTTGCCCAGACCGAACGTGGCATACGGTCCTAGACTATGCATACGGTGGGGTGTGGTGTGTGTGTGGTGGTTGTGGCTGGTGGTGGGGGTGGGGGTGTGTGTGTGGGGGATTGTGGCATGCAAGTATGGAGGAGATGAAGTGCAAGGAATGAAGTGCAAAGTAGGCCGGCACAAATAGCCCCGCAAATAGCCTTATGCTCACATATCTATTGAAGATAACTCAGCCCCTATCTTCTAAAAATATACCTAGGACTATACATGCAGATGTACGGTACCTCTTGCTATCTTCTGAAGATAGCTTATACAGACTACGTTGCTATTATATTTACCAATGATAGCTTTTTATTAGTACAGCTGGCCTTGACATCTCGTGACGTGAAGATAATTTATACATGCGCCTTGCTATCTTCGGAAGATAGCTATAGCTGCTGACACATACATGTATGCTGGTACCTCATTACTGGCATATTATGATATCTTCTGAAGATGTAGCTTAAACAGGCACCTTGCTATCTACTGAAGATAGCTTATACAACCGCCACTTCGATAAACAGGCACCTTAATGCTATGGCAACTGAAGATAGCTTAATATACTCCTGACGATAGCGGTACGTCAGTCGCAGAGGAATACTTAGCTGTAGTTTTAACCAAAATTGACCAAGTTTGAAATTTGACACCTGTGTTACCATTTAAATCAAAAATCCGTCCAAAAACACACAAGAAACCACTTAAAAAAGATTAGGCATATACCCGAATATTTTGATAAATCACAGTTCCAAGTGTAGACCTATAATAGTGGTGCTGCCGTAGGGAGCATAGGAAAAATCCCAATATTTGAGGTAAATAATGCCATTTTTAGGTAAATTGTCAGATCCCACTCCCAAGTGCAGGGAAATTTGGTGGATTTGGGCCCCTGCCCCTGGCTTGCCCCGCCTGGAAAAATCCCAGCTACGCCGCTTCACAACCCCCCCCCACCCCCCCACCCCACCCCACCGTATGCATAGTCTGGGACCGTATGCCACGTTCGGTCTGGGCGAACCAGGGCGAACCAGCAATGATAAAACGTAAGGAGGCGAATGAGCATTCCGATTTCAATGCGAACAGGGAATGCGAACATGGATGACATACGCCGCCATTCGTCTTGTTCAAGCCAGGGACGACAAACTTCTTATTTCACATCGCCACGCATTTTCCCTATATCAAAAATAGCTCGTAAACGTGATAGCAACAGGTCGATCGCGATTTTACACCCCGTTTGGGCTCCTTTGACGATTCAACCCATCATCAAAGCAACTGTTGAGGAAATGTTAGGCGGCTTTTTTGATCATTTTTTAGTGCTTCTTGCCATTTGAAGTGATTAGCAACACCGAAGTCACGGCAGAGACGGCGACGGACACCGTCTGATACAGGTATGAAGTTATCATACCACAGATAGGTCCGAGATACGGGAGAGGGCAACATTTGTAAGGAAAAAACAATTAAATGGACACCCCCCCCCAGAATTCACTCCCTGTAGCTCCCCCTCCTTGCCTCCCAGGAAAAAATGCCATCACTGCTCATCTGTGTAAGGCAGGCAGGGCCGTTCCGACCATTAGGCCAGGTAAGGCGGTCGCCTATTAAAGGCGGCAAACGCAGAGGGTCGCAAAAAAAAAGGCGAAAAAAGAAAAAACGGGAATGGAGAAAAAAAAAGAAAAAAATGAGGGCGGATAAAAAGAAAAAATGGGAGGAAAAATAAAAGGGGGCGAAAAGAGAAACAGAAAACAGGGCGGAAAAGGAAAAGGGGACCTGAGAAAAAGAAAAGAAACGGGCAGAGAAAAGGAAAGAAGACACGGGGCGGAGAAAAAGAAAGAAGAAACGGGCGGAGAAAAAACGGACGGAGAAAAGGAAGATGCAAATGGGCGGTGAAAAAACAGAAGGAAAAAAGAAAAAATAGAAGAGAGGAGAAGAGAAACAGAAGCGTCGATGAAGAACAAAATACAGTAAAGAAGGAAAACCATAGGCGTAGATCCGGGGGAGATAAATTCCCCAATTTATTTGGCCATTTTGCACCACATTTCAACAGTTTAGCTTCAAAATCGCAAAAATTTTCGCTCGCTACGCGCGCATTTGTACCACGAACTTATTACCGTATGTCACCAAAAGATGCTGAATTCACTATACTTCAATAATTTTTTCTAACCCCATCCGTCCAATGTCAAAAAGAAATCCTGAGGAAAACGGTCGTGGGCAGTATACAAATATAGGTCAAAACTGATGAGTTTTCAAGGGGGTAACCCCCTTAACCATTTTTTTTTGGTATGCTTTGGTGGGGCGTCAGTGAGAGGCTTTGCCTATAAAAGGGCGGCAAAATCCCTAGGAACGGTCCTGATTTAGGCAGGGTTCTCAATATGTGGGCCGATGGACAGGTCCGGCTCCCATCAACTATTTTGGTTGGCCCTTGAATAGCTAGATATGGAATATGATAGCAAAACAAGGTGTATATTTGGCCCTCAAACACTGATCTTTGAAGTAAATTTGGCCTGTGAGCAAATGTATATTAGAAACCCTGGTGTAAGGCATTTCGCTGAACATGTTTTGGAATGGCATTAGCTTATTAGAAGTGGCAATTCCAAAAATTATATATGAAAGCTGCAGAGCATGGAATTGGAACTATTTATCAGGGAAGCAAATAACAGGAAACTGGGTGATGGGCATTTGCAAATTATTTTACCAACCCAGTAAATTCAACTTTCCCCTATACCTCAAAATTCCCATTGTTCATCATCATCATCAGCCATTGTCGGTCCACTGCTGGACGAAAGCCTCAGCATGTCCCCGCCAGGTAGCTCTATCTCTTGCCTTGCTGATCCAATTTACTGTTCCCCAGTACTGATCTATCTCGTCTCTCCATCTCTTGCACTGTCTTCCCCGGTTTCTGTTTCCCACCATCGGTCTCCATACAGTAATTGCTGTAGTCCATCTGTTGTCTGTTCTTCTGCTGATATGCCCTGCCCAATTCCATTTCCTGTGTTTGGCTGTTTCCAAGATGTCTTGAGCCATTTGTTTGTCTTTCTGTCTTTGTAGGTGATCCCTAACATGTTCCGTTCCATGTTGTGCTGTGCCGCTTGTAGCTTCTTTTCCATTTTTGCAGTAAGCGTCCATGTCTCAGCCCCATATGTAATAGATGGAATTATACATTGGTTGAACACTTTCCTTTTCAGGCATATTGGTATCTCTCCTCTCATGATATTGCTAAGCTTTCCGTATTGCATCCATCCAAGCTTGATTCTTCTCTTTATTTCCTGCTCTTGTCCTTTTTCCTTGAAGCTAAACTGCTGTCCCAGGTATATATATTCATTGACTTCTTCTGTGATGGAGTCTCCTCCTTCCACGATTGTATCAATTATCACATTGTCTGTTCCTGGCGCCTTTCCTCTTTTCATACTATTAAGTGCATGATTCACTTCCCAACTTGTGACATCAGGCATCTCTTCATTTGTTTCTTGTTGCAACTCCTCAACTTTCTTGTCACTCTGGTAGAGCTGTTCATAGAACTCTCCTATCCGTTGTAGTATTAAGTCTTGATCCCTTATTTCCTGTCCGTTTTTGTCTAACAGGGTTATTATCTTCTGCTTGCCATCAGATAACTTCTTGTTGGTTTTCTTTAGACTCCTGTTATTTTCAATTGTTTCCTTTATCTTCCGAGTGTTAAACTTCCTAATGTCTTCCCTCATCTTCTTTCGGATTGTTTTACATGTCTCTGTGTATTCTATATTTTGGATTCCTATTCCATCTCTCTTCATGTTCCTTCTTTTCTCCAAGAGCTGTTTGGTGCTGTCTGATATTTTTGATTCTTTTTCTTTTTTTTTCCTTGCCCGCTACTTTGAGTGCACTTTCTTGGATGATATCAACATTGTTATTTGTAAACAAAAAAATAGGCATCATTATGATTTTTACCTACCTCCCTGATTACCTATCTCCAAACCTAGGCTTAATCTTAAATCATATTCATAATCCTATAGGCCTAACCCTAAAATAGGATTTAGCGAGGATTGTCAAATAATGCCCTTACCTAAATTCTAACCCTATCCTAAATCTTATCTTAACTCCCAAAACGTAACCCTAAACCTTAATCCTGCCTCAACTTTAAACCTAATCTGGGAACCTAATCTTAATATCTTTGCTGAAAAGAGTAGGCCTAATAAATTATTACATAACTATATAATGCCTAGCTAGTAGTTTTCTCCCAGCTTGACCCAAAACGCAGTAGTAGGCCTATATCTGATTGCAATTAAGTCCCCTAATAAACAGAATGAAACGGAATATTAACGGTACAAGAAATCAACTTTACCCAGTCGTAGGAAGCACCAACTCGTCGACGTTTCTGAGGCAGAAGAGAAGTTTGGTGGTAAGAAAACTTCTTTCGTTTCAGAGTAGCCGAAGAGCGATTCTTCACGATCCGTCGACAATCACTCACTGTGATGACTCGTTGACTGTTTGGAGACGAACACGAAGACCCACCACTGCTACCCGAATCGAAGGACAAATTCTTCTCGGGATGAGCGTTGCAATCATCCGGGAATCGATCTGGAGACTTAGGATCGAACAAAGTCTCACTTCGATTGGGTGCCGGCGATTTAGAACGAACGCTTTCAAACTCATCGGAGTCTGAGACAAAGTTATCCTTATCAGTCCATGGAAGACTTTTCAAAGTCATCTTGGCCAATCCAGGATGCATACGTAGTCAGGATACCCAAAAGGGTATCTACGATCGATAGCTGGTCGCTGCATGGTGTCTGGAAAACAAAACATTTATCAAATTCAAGATATCAAAGTGAAATAATGGCAAAAGAGCCTACCTTCAACTAACCTGAGGAAAGTCGCAACAAGGTATGAATTTCGCGCCTGTTTTGTTTACTGAATCCATGGATACCTGCCGCGCCCATACGCGCTGTTCTCAAAGCATGACACGCGCGTATACGCGCCGCTTTAACTGTTACGTCACAATTATTACAAGTCGCTTGATTGCGTGGCAGTTGCAATTCGTGCTGCAGGAAACGTCATTAAAATTATAATAGGGTGATCTGCTTTGTGAGCCAGCTCACAAATTTATTGATATTTGAAAATGTAACTTGCAAACAAAATACCGAATACAAAATAATTTAACTACAAAATAAAGGAAGAGGAGAGGGAAGAGCATTAACAAGAGAAATGAAAATGGAAAACAAATGAAAGAAAGAATGAAATGTAAAAATTAATAGAAAGAGAAACGAGAAAAAAGAAAGAATGAAAGAAAAGAAAAAGAAACAAATGGAGAAAGAAAAAAAAATACAAAGAAAATAAGGAGAAAAGGAAGAGAAAATAAGAAAAAGAAGAAAAGAAAAAAATCAACCACACGGGGACTCGAACCCAGAAAAGGATTCACAGTCCAGTACTTTTAAACGTTCGGCCACGTATCAACTTACGGCGGATACGTAATGTCTTGATCTCAAAGCAACTATTATAATTATTATTTCATGCAATAAGGTGATTTCAAGATTGTTGGCCTGGAATTTAGGACATAAAATTGAGAAAAACCTCGTTTTTTGTTTTTTTGCAATAGTAGCTTCAATTTGGAGTAAAAAGTTGAGAAATAATGTAGGGAGTGAGAAGGGTTGCGCAAGATATCGATATTCGAGTGGTGGTCAAAAAGTTCGTAGAACAAGGTATGCTACTTTATAGTCACACGGTAATAAATTTGGTGCCATTAACATGTTGATGGTGACGAAGTCCTTTATATTCAATGAAATGGTCTTTGGAGCTCAAGGATGGAATGAGCATGATGAGCGTCCTTGAAGATCACCCAAAAGACTTGTTGATGTCACCATGATATACGTGCTGGTGTGATGGCATCGATAATGAATAAAAAACCGACAAGAGAAGATGAGATAGCAACAAAATATGACAACTTCGGTCAGTCGGTCACCACCATAATAAGGTCGTCATCGCTGTTTTCTGAGATTCGGGGAGAGTCTTGATACCTTCTTGATGACAGATCATGTGCCAAATGAAAGTACAATCATAGGCATAGGCCTATATCATTCAATTTTCATGAAGGAGGTTGGTGGTAAGAAGGTAGGAATGGGACTGTTCTCGGATTATGTCCTGTATATTATCAGTTTGTGAAGCAGCAATTCACGACAGAGGGTCAGTTAATTAAAGCAGCCAACCATATTGTGGTCCAGGCATATGGCCTCCAGTCAGTGAAACCTAATTTAGAAATTTAAGTCCCACGATCATCAGGTTGCTTGTCATCAAGGTGACATCCCGCTATCTCTAAGGTCCGCTATCTCTAAGGTTCGCTATCTCTAAGTTTCGCTATCACTAACGTGTAAAGTCTATGGAGATCAGAATCCCGCTATCTCTAATAGAGAAAAGGGTTCGCTATACCTAAAAAAAAGGTCCGCTACTTCTAAGGTTCGATATCACTAATTTAGAATAAGGTTCGCTAGTTCTAAGGTTCGATATCACTAATTATAAATAAGGTTCGCTATCACTAATTTAAAATACGGTTCGCTATCACTAATTTTGAATAAGGTCCGCTATCACTAATTTATTGAAGGTTCGCTATCTCTAAGGTTCGTTATCACTAATTCCAATACAGGTCCGCTATACCTAAGGTTCGCTATCACTAATTTTGTTTCAGGTTCGCTATCCCTAATTAATTAAGGTTCGCTATATCTCTATGGTTCGCTATCACTAATTTGAAATTTCGATTAAGGTTCGCTATACCTAAGGTTTGTAAATTATCACTAATCTTAAATAAGGTCCACTATCTCTAATTTTAAATAAGGTCCGCTAACTCTAATTTCAAATAAGGTCCGCTATCTCTAATTTTAAATAAGGACCGCTATAGCGAACCTTATTTAAAATTAGAGATAGCGAACCTTATTTTAAATTAGTGATAGCGAACCTTAGAGATAGCGAACCTTCCATAAATTAGTGATAGCGGACCTTATTTAAAATTAGAGATAGCGAACCTTATTTAAAATTAGTGATATCGAACCTTAGAAATACCGAACCTTTTTCAAAATTAGTGATATCGAACCTTAGGTATAGCGAACCTTTTACATAATTAGTGATAATGAAAATTAGAGATAGCGAACCTTAGAGATAGCGAACCTTAGAGATAGCGAACCTTAGAGATAGCGAACCTTAGAGATAGCGAACCTTAGAGATAGCGAACCGTAACCGCTCCAAGATTTCCATTATGTTGACATAGAATGTTTCAAGAAATATTGCGACGGGTGCTTTAAAAGTATGCAGTGACCATGTTCAAAAGTGAGAGAAATAATTTGGCTTATGTATACTCTTTCAAGTATGCCTACCTTGTTCTACTTATTAACCGCACCTCGTAGAGTGTGAGCCGGGAGGGGGTGGACGGTTCTGAAGTCAAGAAATAGTTCAATCGATCAATCGATTGGGCGCGCATTCGACTATGGTGCGAGAGGTTGTTAGTACGCTTTCGTGGAAAAATTGAGTTAGCTTCCTTTTTTTTTTTTTTTTCTTTTATTTCTTTTTTCGTTTTTTCTTGTTATTTCTTATTTTGTCATCTAGGCATATATCTATTAATTTCATTCCGTCTGTCATGTTTCTTTTCCTTTCTCGCTCTTCCTTTATAATTTTGTATTTGGTGTTTTATTTTCATTAATTTTGACAACATAATTTCCATTTTCAAATTTATAGGCCCTAACTTTGTGAGCTGACTCGCATCAAAGAAGATCATCCAATAATTTGAATGATGTATGAATTGCAACTGCCGCGCAATCAAGCGACTTGTAATAATTGTGACGTAACAGAAAAAGCGGCGGGTATACGCGCGTGTCATGCTTTGAGAACAGCGGGTATGGACGCGGCAGGTATCCATGGATTAAGTAAACAAAACAGGCGCGAAATTCATACCTTGTTGCGACTTTCCTCAGGTTAGTTGAAGGTAGGCTCTTTTGCCATTATTTCACTTTGATATCTTGAATTTGATAGATGTTTTGTTTTCCAGACGCCATGCAGCGACAAGCTATCGATCGTAGATACCCTTTTGGGTATCCTGACTACGTATGCATCCTGGATTGGCCAAGATGACTTTGAAAAGTCTTCCATGGACTGATAAGGATAACTTTGTCTCAGACTCCGATGAGTTTGAAAGCGTTCGTTCTAAATCGCCGGCACCCAATCGAAGTGAGACTTTGTTCGATCCTAAGTCTCCAGATCGATTCCCGGATGATTGCAACGCTCATCCCGAGAAGAATTTGTCCTTCGATTCGGGTAGCAGTGGTGGGTCTTCGTGTTCGTCTCCAAACAGTCAACGAGTCATCACAGTAAGTGATTGTCGCCGGATCGTGAAGAATCGCTCTTCTTCGGCTGCTCTGAAGTGAAAGAAGTTTTCTTACCACCAAACTTCTCTTCTGCTTCTGCCTCAGAAACAGGGGTAGCGTTAACCTTCGATCGGGGGTGAATGACCCCCTAAATTAAAAAAATATTAATTTTTCACCCTCCATATATTGGGAATGTGCAAGCTCCGGGGTGAACTCTGACCCTCTACTTTTGGACCTTACTCCTAGACTACACTGCAAAATATTTTTCACCCCTGAGATTTAATTTTCACCCCATGTATTTGGATTTTCTGCAAGCTCGGGAGTGAAAACACGGGAAAACAACCCCCGACTTTCGGGCCTTAAAGCTACCCCTGCTCAGAAACGTCGACGAGTTGGTGCTTCCTATACGACTGGGTAAAGTTGATTTCTTGTACCGTTAATATTCCGAACTTTTTTGTTCTGTTTATTAATTAGAGGAACTTGATTTACAACATAATAGGCCTACTACAAGCTAGGCGTAGGCCCTATAGGCTACAGTTATGTAATAAATTATTGGTGCTTCCAACGACTGGGTAAAGTTGATTTCCTGTAGGCCTGCCGTTAACATGCCGTTTCGTTTTGATTATTAGGGGACAGGGGACTTAGGGCGTGTTCACATTACACCATGTGGGTTCGTACCTAGGTAGTGAAGTGGTGTCGATCCACATCGAATCCACATTGAGTTCGCGTTCACACCCCGGGGGCACTCCAACTTTGGAGGTGACGCGTAGGCCTATGTAGGGCTGTTAAGACCCCCTTTTTCAGCATCGCTGTCACCCAAAGACCCCATATTTTTTTACGAACACATGCTCGCTCCGCGCTCTGTCACCCGAAGACCCCTATTTTTCCATTTGATCTGTCACCCAAAGACCCTTACAAGTTCAATTTGAACAGCAACTTTCATTTATCACTGATTTTGTTACTTATTTTGAAAAAATAAAGAAATTTGAAGCCATTTAGAACTAGAAATTCGATTTTCGAGGTTTTTGTGGCGCTGTTTTGGTTCTCACCATTTAAAAAAAAGGTCATGTTCTCACCCAATGACCCCATATTTTTTACATTTTGCTCTCACCGAATGCCAAAAATCATGCTCTCACCAATGACCCCATATTTTTTACATGTTGCTCTCACCGAATGCCCCTTAGTGCGAAAGCGCCAGCCCTACACCTATATCCATTTCAAATTGAAGTGCCCCCGGGGTTCACACTACCAAGCTAATCTACATCGAAAGTGGGTTATGACGTAAGTGGAGCGAATCCACATACCCGGATGTTAGAACGACCCAGAAGTAAAGCGCCGTTACCACGCAGCATAGATACCAAATTTCGTAAAGCCATCACCCCAGAGAAGCAATTAGTGGTATTAAACATTACAATCATATAGGCCTATATTTATATTTCGATATTTTATACTTTTCAGCAAAGAGATTAACATTAGGTTCAGAGATTGAGGCAGCAATTAAGGTTAGGCCGTATAGGGGCCTATATAGAAATAATGTTTTAGTTCTCGTCCAGAGGATTTTTATGAATTGATGAGGGAAGGAGTTTTTTTTTTCAATGTACAATTATAGCATTGTCAGTAGTTTTCGGTCTTTTCCAACAGTGCTCGAGGAAACGATGAGTCACCCTTTTTTTCAAATGTGAGATTCTGAGGGATAAACCCCCAGAAAGAGTAGGCCTACCCCAAATAGACTTGGAATTAAGTGATCCTTGTTCTCTATTTTTATATTGACATAGGCCTAAACATATTTTATTTGTATGAAGATTTCATAAATCATTCCAAAGTATTGAAAAATTGAAAAATCTAAAATTTAAAAACAATTTCAACTGACGAATCCCTGAAATTGAGGAGGGGGGGGGGGGCGAGAACCAAAACATTCATTTTATATGGCTTTAGGGTTAGGTTACTGCATGCATAGGGCCTACTGGGACATAAAAATTTTGGTAGGGCCCCGGGGGGGCACTTGTATTTCAAGGTGGACACCATGCTCATGTAAAAAAACAAGTAAAAAGGGTTGTTTTTCAGCATTGGGCAAGTACAGCGCTGTACCTGTTTAGGGTGTCAAAAACGCCAAAAATCAGGAAAAAGGGTATACTTTTCCAAGCAAAATACTTGCTTAGGCCTTTTTAGGGTACCAAAGTTTAATGGCAAAATAAAAAAGGGTGAAATAGGCTATGTTTGGCTTCTATCAGAACAAATCGTAGGGTAAAACATTAAGAAACATCAAACTACTTATAAATATTAAAGGCCCATTCAGTGATTTGCTCATCCGGACGATCGTAAAATCATCAAAATTCAGATTTTGGTACCTTTGTAATTGGCATAGATGTGCTAACATAGCCTGCTAGTGGTTCGGTCGAAAGCCGTGTATTTTAGACAAAATAAAGCATTTGCATGATTCTGGACTTTTGATACTGACAGTACAAAAGTCCGACTCGAGATCGAAGAGAAGCTCACTCTCCACGTACCAACACGCGTTGCGTATTGTTTCTACTACTTATTACATCAGTAGCTACTATTTTAAACAAAATACACAATTTTAACTGTTTTTCATATTTGAATTGACCGTTAGTTTGCCTCGGTGATCTTTAATTGCTTATTTTGTTTTCTACTACAAAATTGTAGCTTAAAAGCGTCTGTTTTAAATCAATTTAGACTCTACTTCCCACGTGTTAGAAAAACTGGACTAGGAAGTTTTTCCAGTCGATTGGTGGCGCACTGTACGAAAATCTCGATTTTCTCAGAGTTGAAGTAGAAAACCTTTCTAAAACTTCTGTTTTTTGACTAATTTGTCGATGTATTCAGGGAAAAGTGGTTTAATGAAATTCTGTAGACTTATTCTTTATTTCTAAGCAACTCTGACAAATTTCCATTTTTTAAATGTTCCTGTGAAATCACTGAAAGGGCCTTTAAACAAGAACCTGAACATGAATTTTTACTTTCTTAGTGTTAAAAAAATGGCAAAATACTTGTTTAGGGTATGTTTTGCACGCGCTGAGTAATACTCGTTTAGGGTGCGTTTCGAGAGTCCATACATGAGCATGGTGTCCATCACATGTAGTGCCCCCCCCCCCCCGGGTAGGGCCTATAGGCCTACTTTGCTAAATCCTCTTTTACTAAGGTTTATAGGGTTATATAGGCCTAAGCCTAGGCTATAGGGTGATGATATTATGTTTGGAGGGACTTCTAGTTCTGGACGGCAAAACACATTTGAATAAAGTAGGCCCATAAAAAATTTAAATCAAAATTTTAATTATGAAATTGACAACAAAAAAATGATCCAAGTGAGGGATGCGGACGTGAAACTAATTCAATTTCTATGTAACCTAGGCCTGTAGGCCTACCGGTACCGTACCATTTCATGGATTTTATCACCTACAATCCCCGAAAAATGTCCTTGAAACGCTTTAGGCATCTTGAATGAAATCAAAAGTGTATTTTTAATGTGGATAAAAATGTTGAATATTTGGAATTAGAAGAAAGCTGGGCCATCAATTAACACTTTTCTATGGCAAGCCACATCATTCATAAATGCGAGTTTTGCCCGCTATACTGGTCGAGGAGCCCGCTATACTGGTCGAGGAGCACGCTATACTGGTCGAGGAGCACGCTATACTGGTCGAGGAGCACGCTATACTGGTCGAGCAGCACGCTATACTGGTCGAGCAGCACGCTATACCAAGGATTCTCGAGTACTAATATACTATAGGATAAGCCAGTCGTTTGCGCAAATGAAGTCAGTCATTCAGCCTGTGCGGGATGATACATGTGATGGCCTAGCTGTACCCCTGTACGTGTAGGAGTGTATTTTCTGTGGAAGAGATGATCATGTTTACGTCATCGTTTCAAAAAAAAATTAAATGGCGAAAAACGGCGAACATTTGGTCGAATCTTTCCATTACTATCATATCGTGAAAAACCAAACAGCTGAGGAGTTAGCTCAATATGCTAGGAAAATATTCTCTTCGATGACCCCATGACGAGACTGGTTAAATAAGCTGTATTTTTGCTGGAAAGGGTCCGAATAATTGGCAGTCGATGAGCGCCATCTTGGAAAATAGCTCGAAATAGACTTCCTCGACAGTCGTTCAAGATTAGAACTGAGATCTGGAACTAAATTAACCAATCAAATCTTGCGCACTCAAATGACCTAGCAACTGTCAATCAAATACAGGATAAGTCCTTTTAAGTAATAAAGCAGTCTTGTGCATGATAGCCGTTCACAAGTACGCAAGATTTAGGCTGCGCACTCAAATGCATAGCAACCGGCATAGCAACCGTCAATCACTGTCACTCAAACTGCCGGCGAAGTGACTTCACTTTTTATACAGGGATTGAATACGAGTGTCACCACGCCGAACGGCGAGTTTCACAACGCCGAACGGCGAGTTTTCACCACGCCGAACGGCGAGTTTTTCTGACGTCGATCTAAAATACTTATAGTTCACGAAAAAATACTACATGTAGGATTATAATAATGTAGCGGGCTCCCCGACCAGTATAGCGGGCTCCTCGACCAGTATAGCGGGCAAAACTCGCATTTATGAATGATGTGGCTTGCCATACTTTTCCCTTCCCCACCCCCATCATTCAATGTAGTCCGAGGTTAGTCCGAGGTGCTCTGACGATAACATTCCGATCGCCAGGCAATCTACGTTTAGTAGGCCAGTGGGACAACGAAAACGCTACGTGAACGAGCGCTACATTCAATGTTGCGACACTTTGGAGACACGCTGAACACATTTGCACGTTTCAACATTGCACGGGGGAGTGGGGGGACTTATTTTCCCCTAAAGACGCTTTAATGTTTCAAGACATATTTCGGGGATTGTAGGCCTACCGGCCGAGGGCCTATAGGCTAAGGGAACGTTCAATATTTACGCCGGGGGAGTGGGAGTTTTGACAAAAAAATTGACAATAAATTTCGTGTTTATAACTCTCGTAACCCTCGCATCCGGTCAAAATTGTCGGGATATCCCTCTTGTTTTGCCTAAAAACGCGTGTGGGTGGGTCCAGACCACCGAAGTCTATCGTGCAATTATTTACCAGCCTATGCCTTTTGATCCCTCTGCCAAAAGTAGCAAACGTGGCAGATGGCATTACTCGTTTGCGTAGATGTTGATGGAATAACAGATTTAGCCTACTTATTGCACGGTTATTCACAAACGATGTTATTTTTTTTATGGACATGTCATGCATGCATGGGTCCAGGAAAATGAATTAAAGATATGATTTCTTGATGGTTACAGTACAGGGTCTACTTTTAAATCTTGCAGCTAAGCATAAGGCAAACAGACGTTGATTGGGTAAGAATATAAATTTGAGACTAATTGAGACAATGAATTGAAAACTTGCTTGGCAACATCATGAAGCATGCATTCATTCAACTGTGCATTGTTCATGTTGTTTGTGCAATGCAGCGACCCTGTCCTGTCCTGTCTTTAAAAAACTTTTGGCAGGCCTTATATATTAAGCATGCCTGGACCAGGAGCTAAAATGAGCTTCTGGTCCCAAAGATGGCTCCTGGTTCTATAGTTTGTAGTGTAAAATATTGGACACACCAGGAGCCAAAACTTGGCAACCATGGGGTAAAAAAAGCCTGGGTGCCTGGTTAATATAAGCCTTGCCAGTGTGTTATTATTTTTTGAGAAAAATGCAAAAATAGCCACAATAGCATGAATCAAAATTGATTCTGACAGTACTGACACAAGTCACAAGCTCCTAGTGTGAGAATCGATTCATCATTATTCGTAACATACCGCATACAGAAATGGATACGATGTGGGTAGGATCAATTCCGATTCTAAGCTAGCCTATTTACTATTAGTTTTATGTCAGGAGAATCGTTACGTCATGAGAATCATTAAAAGTAACTGATTTTTGCCAAATATTTGGCCCTGTATTCAACATGAATTAGTGATTGAGTAAAATGACAAGTAGGCCTATGGCAGGCCTCGGCCTCGCCCCATGCATACATAGGCTATAGCCACACCAATTTACTGTAATCACAGCTTGCAATCACCACCAGTGCCACATATTTCCCAGGAGGGGGGTCCTTGAATGGTACTTAGAGGAACTTGAATGGTTAGAGGCCTAGCCTAGCCCATGAGCCCTAGGCCAGGGTAGCTAAATACGGGCAAGGCTATACCATTTTCCCCCCTGATGATGTGGCAGTGATGTCAACACTTTGATGTACATGTTTCGCGTGCGCATATTTGCGGCATCTTTGAGCGAGTGTGTGTGCCAGCGCTTTGAGCGAACACTAGTAGCTATTTGAATCTGCCCAATAAAATGCGTACTGACGTCACTACCACTGGGCCACCTCATGAGAAAAATGTCATTGTCAGACTTAGGCCCCAGGGCTGATAAAACATTGCCAGTGCAGTGGACCCACATCATGCTCGCTCATGACATTGAAATTGACACAAAGTTGTCAAATTGTTCAAGGGCCTTTGATTGACTTTTTTTGTTCAGGAATTGTTCAGTTACCGTAATTTTAAAACACAGTTAATCATTTGTTATGAACTAGACTTTGTGATCATGATCATCTACAATGTATTTTACTACAAGTACTAGGCTAGGCCTGTATTTAGGCCCTAATTAAATGGATCAGGTATATTGGACGAGGTACTGGTAAGCCTAACAAGTAAATTATGTGTTTATGCTTGTGTTTACAAGTTTCCACTGAGCGTTTTATACATAGGCCTGCAGGTTACACTCCAGACTAAAGTTTGTTTGGCTTATATAAAGCGGAAATTATTTGGCTATTGTTACTGCGCGCGTTAATTCACACATAAGCGTGCCAGTCACACTTTACGCGCCGCTCCTTTATCTGTTTGTTAGTTGCCTTTCAAGTTGAGTAGTCCAAATGCATGACTGGTGTGCGCTTTATATGTACGGGAGAATGAGTTGGGTTGAGTTTATTGATGCGAAGTAACAAAAACCAAATAATTTTGGCAATTATAAGCAAAAAAAAAAAACAAAACCCTTACCGGTACCTGTAGGTCTATTTCCGGAACCATTTTGTTTTCACACTTTTCCATCCAAGTTGCAAACCATACCTGTAGACACCACACCATTAAGTGTACATTTGGAACATGAGACGACCGAGCATATTAAAGCCTCTTTAATCCCCCATGATCAGAATTTGAAAAAAAAATTGAACTTAGAAGCCCGGATTTATGTCAAGTTATGCCTCATCATAAGTATTTATTGTCAAATCAGTGTTGAGTATAAGGCCAAATATCAGCCTTATTGTACTCACTATTAAAACAATTCACAAGACGTTGAAGTCTGTTGAACCACAAGTAGTGCTCAAAATGAGATACTTAGCCAGTTTCAAATGCACTATTGCCGGAAACATTTTGCATATTTTGAGCCTTTCAAGAGACATACTAAAAGACATCAAAGAAGTTACTTTGGCAATACATTTTCCATGAGGATAACAGAAGGTTTGCATCACTGTAGTAGGTTTTCGCAACGCCATAGAAGACATACGACTTCATCACATTATTGTGATATCTGTGACAAACATGTTAGTGACCTCAAAGTTCAAGAGAAATCAATGGAGAGCTGCGCTTATTGCTCATTGCAACTAAAACATAGTGACCTTGAGAAGCACTTACTAGATGCACATCTGACAAAATGTAGTATTTGTCAGATTTATATCAGTGGTGAGATGAATCGGCACCTGAAATCTGTGCACCCACTAAATCCTTGCAAAAAGTGTTTCACAAAAGTCAATCACAAACTTCATATCAAGTCTGAGCACTCATGTGCCTATTGCAAGAAGTATTTCTCAAAAGGTGAAACCTCAAACTTCATATCGCGTGTGAGCACTCATGTGTGTATTGCAAGAAGTATTTCACAGAAGAATATCTCACAATTCATCAGAATTCTGAGCAGGCTCTGAGCATCTATGTGTCTACTGCAAGATGTATTTTGCAAAAGATGATCTCAAACATCATATCCAGTCTGAGCATTCACGTGTCTATTGTAAACAGTGTTTCACAAAGGGTTATCTCAAACTTCATATCAAGTCTGAGCATTGCTATCCATGTGTGTTTTATAAGAAGAAGTATTTCACAAAAGAAGATCTTGACACTCTTCATAAAGAGTCTGGTCATTTTTGTGTGTATTGCAAAAAAGTATTTCACTGGTGTAAATCTCAAACATCATATCATGTCTCAGCACTCATGTGTGTACTGCAAGAAGTATTTCACAAAAGGTGATCGCATACGTCATCAAGTCTGAACACTCGTGTGTGTATTGCAAGAAGCATTGCAAGAAGTATTTCACAAAAGATGATCTCAAACTTCATATCAAGTTTGAGCATTCATGTGCGTATTGCAAGAAGCATTTCACAAAAGATGATCTCAAACTTCATATGGAGTCTGAACATTCATGTGCCTATTGCAAACAGTATTTTACAAAAACCAATCTCAAACGTCATATCAAGGCTGAGCACTCATGTGTGTACTGCAAGAAGTGTTTCACAAAAGATGACCTCAAAATTCATCTCAAGTCTGATGAGCATTTATGTGTGTACTGTAAGAAGCATTTCACTAATGATGATCTAAAATGGCATGTCAAGTCTGACCACACATGTGTGTATTGCACGACGTATTTCACAAAAGATAACCTCATAATTCATCTCAAGTCTGTGCATTCGTCACTTATGCATAGGTGTGTGTATTGCAAGAATTTGTATTTCACAAACAACGATCTCAAATGTCACATCAGGTCTGAGCATTCATGTGTATACTGTGAGTATAGGTGTCCCTCAAAAGATGATCTCAAAATTCATCAGAATTGTGAACATTTGTGTGTGCACTGCATAAGAAAGATCTCAAATTACACATGGTTACTCACCCACTATGTCCTTACTGTAACACCAGATTTGCTTCAGAAGAACCTTTGTCTGAGCATGTGAAGTCAACTCACACCTGCTCTTATTGTGGTCCAGGTTCATTACTCGTTGATGGTCGATAAACGTCCCAATAAATCGGACTTAGTCACCGGTCAGTTCTACAGCATAGATATCCATGGCTAACGATGGTTAACTATGGAAACATGTTAGGCTAATGAAAGTCAATTCCCAGTTTCCCGTTACATTATTTTTCATGACTGTGTAGGTGACCATTTCATTATTCATTATTCATTATTTTATACCATTTCATTATTGCATCTGTTACAGGTGTAAACCAATAACTACCCATGTATACATGTGATAAATCACAGTTTGTAGTTTACAGATGTAGTGTATAACCACATGAAGGTGATTCTACAACTATTATCAAAAGTTTCACAATATTTTTTACGGGATGAGATCAGAGCAGATCAAAAAGTGCGGGACAAATAATTGAGTAGGTATTCATTAATAATTCATTATTAACCATATACCATGCTCCTACTGCAAAGAAAATCCCTAAAAATCAACATAAATAGATTTATGATATATTTAAAACCACATTTATTTATTTGTATGTTAAAGTTTGTTAGAAATCAACATTTTATTCAAAATAATGAAATATTTGGCCAGCAAATTGTTTTGAGCGGAGTAGGGTAACGGGAAACTGGGAATCGACTTTCATTAGCCTTAAAGGACATCAAGAAAATTTTCTAAGTTATTTATTTTGAGCTCTTTCGAGACGAGTAATGGATATATTCTGTAGATTTAGGTTTTGTCTGTGAATGTGAGGCCGTCGTGGTCGTGACACGGGCTCAAACTCGGTGGGTGGGTGTAGTTCTGTCCTGGCAAGAAGGCGTTTATGTTTGTTAAGTCATCCGACCCAGGGGCCCCTCCAAGGGGTCATTTGAGGTCAAATGACTAAAAACTGTCATATGGGCATGAAACTAGGTCGTCCGGGACTCAAACTCCGGGGGTGGGTGTAGTTCTGTCCTGGCAAGAAGATGTTCATGTTCGTTAAGTCATCCGACCCGGGCCCCCTCCCAGGGGTCATTTGAGGTAAAATGACTAAAACTGTCATATGGGCATGAAACTAGGTCGTCACGGGCTCAAACTCGGTGGGTGGGTGTAGTTCTGTCCTGTCAAGAAGATGTTTATGTTAGTTTTAAAGTCATCTGACTCGGGTCCGCTCCCAGGGGTCATCTGAGGTCAAATTACTAAAAAGTGTCGTATGGGCATGAAACTTGGTAGGTACAGTCAACATTTAAAACAACATTTTTGAAGGTCATTTTGGGGTCATCCAAGGTCACCACAGGTCATCTGAGGTCAAATTAGTAAAAACTCATATATGGGCATGAAAGTTAGTGGGTACAGTCAACATTTAGAGTTATAAGTTTAGATCATTTTGGGGTCATCCAAGGTCACCCAGGGGTCATCTGAGGTCAAATTACTAAAAACTGTCGTATGGGCATGAAACTTGGTGGGTACAGTTAACATTTTGAGCCAAATTTTGGAAGGTCATTTTGGGGTCGCCAGGGGTCATCTGAGGTCAAATTAGTAAAAACTGTCATATGGGCATGTATTGTCACCATCAGCCTGGTAATCGCGCCCAGGCGAGAACTGCCAAATATGGTAACCGCCTAGTCCATTTTAAAACTGATGCATCAATGACTATGTTCATCATGTCATTATTGTATCATTCTCACATACATTAGGAAATGAATTTGGAGAATAGAGGCCTTGCATGTGACATATCATCCAGTAAATATGGCGGACTACTCAAATGCATTCAACAAAAGCATGATTGCAATCAAATAGGTTGATGACAACATTTGATTGAATGGACTGCACTCCGTCATAACTACTGTGAAGGACACCGGCTCAAATCCTTTGTTTGGAGCCAATCGATAAAAGAATGCAGGGCCTCTATAGAGGCCCTGCATGAAATTATCGATTGGCTCCAAACAAAGGATTTGAACTGGTGTCCTTCACCGTAGTTATGGCGGAGTGCAGTCCATTCAATCAAATGTTGTCATCAACCTATTCGATCGTAGTGCAGGGTTATATGAGCGAGACGAACTGTCACGGTAGATTGCAATCATGCTTTTGTTGAATGCATTTGAGTAGTCCGCCATATTTACTGGATGATATGTCACATGCAAGGCCTCTATACTTTCTGTTAATAAAATACTATGCTGACCTCACACTCCAGTAATTTCAGATCATTGAGCTCAGTAATACATCAAAGAATGTCTTCCAATTCATGAAAACAAATAGATAATCTGCATATCGGATTAAAAGCTTGAGGCATTTCAATTGCAAGGCTCATTACTTATACACCAACAACAACATAGGCCTACAAGTGTATATAATGTAGCATGTGCACACATTATCATGTTGTGGATGGTGAATCAAGCTGCAGACCCTACCCATTCCCAAATAAATGCAGTGACCAACCGGTGTTCACTCATGATTGACGTATTGATCATTATGTATATGATTTAAACTCATAGGTTTTGGCAATTTGGGAGGGGGTGGGTTCAAAATGACCCCATAGGAGTATACGGGGGTAAAAATTTCAAATTGCTCAAATACCCCTTTCAAATAAATCAAATCAAATAAAATAAAAATAATTAATTAATTAATTAATTAATTAATTAATTTTAATTAATTAATTAATTAATTAAATAAATAAATGAAAAAAAATTGAACAAATTGTAGAGTAGCATTAAAATCATAATAACCATTGCTGGCAGGCGGATTCGAACCAACGATATTGACATTACCAGTATGATGCTCTAACACTGACCTATTCCATCATCTAGTAATGAGGGTGGAGTTTTTAGCGTATACAGTGTTTGTCTGTGATAATGCCGCCTTGTGAAATAAATAAATAATTTTTAATTTAAATTTATTTGATAATTTTCTAACCTATATTTTCTTTAGAGCAGGGACAAATATTTCCCCTTTTATCCAATTTGGCCGCTAAATAAGAATCTACTTCTTTTATTACTGATTTAATTCCACGATTTGTTCCATTCAGCAATATCAAAGATGAATGTCAAGCATCTCACGACAGATATTTAGTTGGCTTAGTGGTTTTGCACAGTGCTTTTTAACCGGGAGGTACCGAGATCGATTCCCAACTCTGCCTGCAATTTTTTTTTCA
The DNA here is from genome assembly GCF_039555335.1 of Amphiura filiformis. NCBI lineage: Eukaryota > Metazoa > Echinodermata > Ophiuroidea > Amphilepidida > Amphiuridae > Amphiura > Amphiura filiformis. Next base: position 7,766,202 of record NC_092636.1, on the reverse strand, counting down.
AGACTGGGAAATAATAACCTGACATTCGCCGCTGACATTAGTACTGCAGAAGCGGAGTTGTAACTTGTTAAACTTTGCTCCTTCCGTAAAGGGGTACATTATTTTGGCACTACATTATTTCTTTTTTCCACATTGCTGGTATTAAATATCAAATGGTCATAATTGGCGGTCACTTCAAATCATCGCCAACTGAACGAGGTTCAGGAATGTCCTCTCATTGTTAATTGTTGGTTAACCCACCACTTGAACAGGATTTAAACAAAGCAAACAAAGACTTAAGCTTTTTTACGAATGCTATACATAAGTATAAGCTTATTATCCTCTCAACAATAGGATTAAAGATTGGTGCTTGAGGGAATTACGTGCTAGTGTCATTGGTTATTGTTAAAAGGCAATAAGGTGTGTAATTGCAATATTTCCTCTGAATAGGAAAGACTCTCTACATCGAAACATGGATGCTGGTGGTTCGAATTAAGCCCGATCCTGACTCCACTTCGCAGCGGTATGCGATGCTGCGATGCTTTTCAAACATCTCAGCATCCCGCGATGAAATTAAAATGTACAGGTGGAGTCAGTATCGGGCTTTAGGAATAAAAACCCAATTCAAAATGATGCGCTTGAGAATTCAACAATATAAATAATGGTAGCTCTATTATAATACACATTAATGATAAAATTCCAAAATATAATACGCTTTTCTGTCTTTGCTTGTCACGTGGTAGGCCTATGTTGAAGTTACGATTATATTTTTCAATAAGTTTCAAATGAATAACAACAAGACAAGTGGTCGAGTGGTCTAAGGCGCTAGGCTCATAGAGTACTAAGCGTTGCGCCGTGAGTTCGAACCCGCCTCTGCCAAATTTTAAAAGAAGTAAATTAAAATTTGACTTTTTTAAATTTCATATTTGGGAAATGTGACTGGGAGAATTTATGTATGGTGTGGAGTGGTGTGATAGGGCATGTACTTTAACTGGCCGGCGCGGTCCGGTGACTAAGTCTTTATTGGGCGTTTTATCGGCAGTCAACGAGTAATGTTTTCGCTATAAAGATTTACAAAGTGCAAAGTCATATAACTTCTGAACACTATTGCTGTGTTTGCCAGCAGTATTTCAAAATCAGTGATTTTCAGCAACATGAAAGTAGCCAAGTAAGATGCCCTTACTGTTCTGAAGATGTAGAGCATTGCATTCTTTTTGCACACATTGGGTCTGTACATACCACTTAGGTCCTAAATATTACAATAATTATTTCTGTGTAATAAGACTGTATGGTCCCTGGGGTAAATATCAAAATGGTCTACCTAAATATTAGTTCTCATGCTCCATTTCCAAGATTATCTTGGCAATGTTAAATTGTGGACACCATCACGGTACTCCACATTAAATGTTTGTGATAACGGGACATTTTGTACATTTGATAGTTACATAATTTTTCTTTTGTGCTTTTCAGTCATTAAGTGCCAATAGTTTTTGCACATGTATGTATGTTAGACCTGTCAAAATTAAGTTCACTTTGACTGCCATCATGACATGGAAAATGTATTTCACTGTTAGTAATCTTTTTGCCTTTCTATAAATATGAAATTATATATATGAATAAATATGAAATTATAAAGTGTTTTGACTTTCAAGCAGTAAGCAGAAAGTAATGTTTAGCTTCTAAACATAATTATTACAAATTGATAGCAAAATTGTTATTTATATTGTGTGTTTTGGTCCACATTAGTAAACTGTGCTGAGGTTTGTGAGTTTATGCCTGTATGTAAAGTACTATAAAATTTTAGCAAGAAATGTTTTTGGAGTTAGCAATATGTGCCCAAAAAGGTCCAACTTTTGAAGCCTTTGTGAAAACATCACATAGGGTCCACTTGTTATGCAAAAGTGTTCGCAACAAGTAGGAGAAACCTTATATCAAAGTATACATTGCCTCTATTTTGTACCATTAAGTTTTTGGGGGAAGGGGTTCACAGGTGCCATGGTTTTGATGTTACATATTTTTGAAGAGTTGCTACTTTTTGACAACTTTTTCATGTGCATAATTGGATTTGCTCTTGTTGAATAAAACTTGCCCTTACTGCAATTTAGATGCCATTTTTGGAACACTTAGACAATGTTTCCTTTTGATATGATAGGGTCTATAGTTTGTAAATAATGAGTATTTCAGCGCAGAATAATGCCCTTATATCTCTGATACATGCAGTGTACTATGAAGTAGGTCCTATGCTTTATTACACCTGACACCTCTGGTATTATTTGGTCAGATATTGATGCCAAGTCATGATTGCAAATGTAGAATGCAACTTAAACTGATTTATATTATGAGTTCAATTAACTAAGATAAAAGGTTTTATTTGTTTTATTGAAGATTAATTTGCACTTGAGAAATACTGTACAAGAAAGAAAAAATGTGTAGGGTCAAGTCAATAATAATAAATCATTTATCTCAATGTCATTTTTTAATAATTTTCACCCTATTTTAGCTTGGAAACAGACAAAAGCAGGCCCCAATAACCTATTTAAAACCACAACAAGTGGTGCATGACTGTCATAGGACATTGTGGTGCTTATTTGGTTTCCATCACAATAAAACAAAAAGTTTCCAGTGTATAATATGGTGTTTCTGTGCATGTGGTTCTCTTACAGAAACCTTCCTTGAATGTAAATGACTGACAACGACACATTCCAATGCTGATCAAAAATATGTTGAACACATGTGATGAGCCAAGAAAACAAGAAACACTGACATCAGCTCTATGCCATCCTTATTCAGGCAGCAAACAGTGACAATTATGGTGTCTACAAAAATGATAGCTTGTACAGAAACGGTTTGGCGCCTTTAATTGAAAAGCACTAACTTTATGATGGTTCATCTGTAACAATTCAGGAGATATTGATGTGAACCCCAAGTTCTCAAAATGAGATACTTAGCCAGTTTCAAATGTACTTATTGCTGGAAACATTTTGCATATTTTGAGCCTTTCAACAGACATATTAAAAGACATCAAAGAAGATATCATGGCAGTACTTCTTCCGTGAGGATAACAGAAGGTTTGCATCACTCTACTAGTAGGTCTGTGTTTAAGAAATACAGTAGAGAAAAGGAAAAAGTAAAGAAACAGAAATTGCTGAGCAGTGACAATAGCAAGTACTTTTGTTTCCGCAAAGTGGACTACACAGATTTGCAAAATCAGAGAACACCCATGATTTCATCATATTGTGATATTTGTCAGATACATGTTAGTGACCTCAATGTTCACAAGAATTTCATGGATTGCTGCACCCATTGCTCATTGCAACTAAAACATAGTGACCTTGAGAAGCACTTACTAGATGCACATCTAACAAAATGTAGTATTTGTCAGACGTATGTCAGTGGTGAGATGAATCAGCACCTAGAATATGTGCACCCACAAAATTCTTGTGCCTACTGCAAAAAGTATTTCACAAATGATGAACTCAAACTTCACATCAAGACTGAACATTTACCATGTCCATGTATCTCTTGCAATATGTATTTGACAGAGGAAAATCTCAACATTTATCAGAATTATTTATGTGTCTACTGCAAGATGTATTTTGCAAAAGATAATCTCAAACTTCATATTGAGTCTGAGCACTCATGTGCCTATTGCAAGAAGTATTTCACAAAGTGTGAAAATCTCAAACTTCATGTAGAGTCTGAGCACTTATGTATGTACTGCAAGAAGTATGTCACAAAAGATCTCAAGCTTCATATCAAGTGTGAGCATTCATGTGTGTATTGCACAAAGTATTTCACAAAAGATGATCTCAAATATCATATCGTGTCTCAGCACTCATGTGTGTCCTGCAAGATGTATTTCACAAAAGATGATCTCAAACTTCATATCAAGTCTGAGCACTTGTGTGTATATTGCAAGAATTTTTTCAGCAAAGATGATCTCAAACTTCATATCGAGTCTGAGCATTCATGTGCCTATTGCAAACAGTATTTTACAAAAGATGATCTCAAACGCCATATCAAGGCTGAGCATTGCTACATGTATCCATGTGTGTATTGTAAAAGGAAACATTTCACAAAAGATGATCTCAAACTGCATATGCAGTCTGATCATATATGTGTGTATTGTAAGAAGAAACATTTCACAAAAGAAGATCTCAAACAGCATACCGAGTCTGATCATTTCTGTGTGTATTGCAAGAAGTATATCACAAGGGGTGTAAATCTCAAACATCATATCGTGTCTCAGCACTCATGTGTGTACTGCAAGATGTATTTCACAAAAGTTAATCTCAAACTTCATCTCAAATCTGTACATTGGTGTGCATATTGCAAGAAATATTTCACAAAAGGTGATCTCAAACTTCATATAGAGTCTGAACATTCATGTGCCTATTGCAAGCAGTATTTTACAAAAACCAATCTCAAACGTCATATCAAGACTGAGCATAAATGTTTCTACTGCAAAAGTGTTTCACAAAAGATGACCTCAAAATTCATCTCAAGTCTGATGAGCATTTATGTGTGTACTGTAAGAAGCATTTCACTGATGATGATCTCAAATGGCATGTCAAGTCTGACCACACATGTGTGTATTGCAAGAAGTATTTCACAAAAGATGATCTCAAAATTCATCTCAAGTCTGAGCATTGGTATTTCCATATGCATATGTGTGTGTGTTGCAAGAATTTGTATTTCACAAATGATGATCTTGAACACCATATTAGGTCTGAGCATTCATGTGCCTACTGCAAATTTAAGTCTTCCACAAAAGATGATCTCAAAATTCATGACAATAGGGAGCATTTGTGTGTGTATTGCAAGATGTATAAGAAAGATCTCAAATTGCACATGGTTACTCACCCAATGTGTCCCTACTGCAACACCAGATTTGCTTCTGAAGGACCTTTGTCTGAGCATGTGAAGTCAACTCACACCTGCTCTTATTGTGGTCCAGGTTTTCACTACAAAGATTTACAAAGTCATATCACTTCTGAACACTATTGCTGTATTTGCCAGCAGTATTTCAAAATCCGTGATTTTCAGCAACATGAAAGTAGCATAGTAAGATGCCCTTACTGTTCTGAAGAGGTAGAACATTGCATTCTTTTTGCACACATTGAGTCTGTACATACCACTTAGGACCTAAATATTACAATAGTTATTTCTGTGTATGGTCACTGGTAAATGTCAAAATTGTCTACCTAAATATTAGTTCCCATACTCCATTTCCAAGATCATCATGGAAATGCTAACTTGTAGACAACATCACAGTACTCCACATAAAATGCTTGTGATGCATGCAGATAACAGGACATTTTGTACACCTGATAGTTATGTACTTTTTCTTTTGTACTTTTTAAAGTCATTAAGTGCCAAATTTCTTAGCACATGTATTTTAGACCAATTAAAATTAAAGTAACCCCTTGGACTGGCAAGGAATATTATGTATTTCACTGTTAGTACTTTCTATAAATATGAAATTATGAAGTGTTTTGACTTTATGTAGTAAGTAGAAAGTAATGTTTAGCTTCTAAACATATTAAAAATTGATTAAAAATTGATAGCAAAATAATAATGGTGTGTCTTGGGCCACAGTAGTAAAGTGTGCTGAGACTTGTAAGTTTATGCCTGTGTGTAGCATACTGTACAATTATAACAAAAATGTTTTTGGAGTTTAGTATTATATGCCCAAAATGACCAACTTTAGAAGTTTTTGTGAAATCACATAGGGGTCCACTGTTTATGTGAGAGTTTTCAAAACAGGCCCCAAAATACATAAGGTAGGAGCAACCCTATATTTTACAGTGTGCAAAAGAATTCAGGTACTAGTTAGTTCACCCCCTGTATATCCTAAACAAACACAGATATGATGTTACAATAATTGGAACCATCAGCCAATAGCTACATCTTAAACTGGTTCAACTTCACTGATTGCTATTATGAATTCAATTAAATAGGATTTTAATTGTTTTATTGAAAATTAATTTGCTCTTGAGAAATAGTGTATCATGAAAATAAAATGTGTAGGATTAATGTGTTTTCATATTTCATTTTTTTTACAGCAATAACAAATTATTTCTCAATGTCATTTTCATTCAATTTCACCTTATTTTAGCTTGAAAACAGACAAAAACAGGGCCCAATAACCAAAAACCACAACAACTGTTGTATGACTCTCACAAGACATGTGGTGCTTATTTGGTTTTCGTCACAATAAAATAAAAAGTTTCTCAAGAAACTTGAAAGTTTCTCAAGAAACTTGAAACAGTGTATAATATGGCGTTTCTGTGCATGTGGTTCTTTTACAGAAACCTTCCTTGAATGTAATATGACTGACAACCACACATTCCAATGCTGATCAAAAATATGTTGAACACAATGTGATGAGCCAAGAAAGCTACAAGAAACACTGACATCAGCTCTATGCCATCCTTATTCAGACAGCAAACAGTTACAATTATGGTGTCTACAAAAATGATAGCTTCTTGTACAAAAAAGGTTTGGTGACTTTTTAATTGAAAGGCACTAGCTTTTTTATGGTACATCTGTAACAATTCAAGATATATTGAAGTGAACCACAAGTGCTCAAAATGAGATACTTAGCCAGTTTCAAATGTACTTATTGCTGGAAACATTTTGCATATTTTGAGCCTTTCAAGAGACATACAAAAAGACATCAAAGAAGATATCATGGCACGGCATCTTCCATGAGGATAACAGAAGGTTTACATCACTCTAGTAGGATTTTGCAACGCCAGAGAAGACATAGCCTATCACATAGGACTTCATCACATTATTGTGATATCTGTGACAAACATGTTAGTGACCTCAAAGTTCACAAGAATTTAATAAAGAGCTGTACTTATTGCTCACTGCAACTAAAACATGGTGACCTTGAGAAGCACTTGCAGGATACACATCTAATGAAATGTAGTATTTGTCAGATTTATGTCAGTGGTGAGATGAATCGGCACCTGAAATCTGTGCACCCACTCAATTCTTGTGCATACTGCAAAAAGTATTTCACAAACGATGAACTCAAACTTCATATCAAAGCTGAACATTTACTATATGTCCATCACCGTCCATGTATCTTCTGCAAAACGTATTTCACAGCAGAAAATCTCAAAATTCATCACAATTCTGAGCATTTATGTGTCTACTGCAAGTTGTATTTTGCAAAAGATGATCTCAAAATTCATGTTAAGTCAGAGCATTGGTGTGCCTATTGCAAACAGTATTTCACAAACGGTCATCTCAAACTTCATATCAAGTCTGAGCATTGCTATCCATGTGTGTATTGTAAGAAGAAGCATTTCACTAAAGAAGATCTCAATCTTCATATGGAGTCTGATCATTTCTGTGTGTATTGCAAAAAGTATTTCACAGGGGGTGTAAATCTCAAACATCATATCGTGTCTCAGCACTCATGTGTGTACTGCAAGAAGTATTTCACAAACGATGATCTCAAACTTCATAAGTCTGAGCATTCATGTGCGTATTGCAAGAAGTATTTCACAAAAGGTGATCTCAAACTTCATATAGAGTCTGAACATTCATGTGCCTATTGCAAGCAGTATTTTACAAAAACCAATCTCAAACGTCATATCAAGACTGAGCATAAATGTTTCTACTGCAAAAAGTGTTTCACAAAAGATGACCTCAAAATTCATCTCAAGTCTGATGAGCATTTATGTGTGTACTGTAAGAAGCATTTCACTGATGATGATCTCAAATGGCATGTCAAGTCTGACCACACATGTGTGTATTGCAAGAAGTATTTCACAAAAGATGATCTCAAAATTCATCTCAAGTCTGAGCATTGGTATTTCCATATGCATATGTGTGTGTATTGCAAGAATTTGTATTTCACAAATGATGATCTTGAACACCATATTAGGTCTGAGCATTCATGTGCCTACTGCAAATTTAAGTCTTCCACAAAGATGATCTCAAAATTCATGACAATAGGGAGCATTTATGTGTGTATTGCAAGATGTATAAGAAAGATCTCAAATTGCACATGGTTACTCACCCAATATGTCCATACTGCAACACCAGATTTGCTTCTGAAGGACCTTTGTCTGAGCATGTGAAGTCAACTCACACCTGCTCTTATTGTGGTCCAGGTTTTCGCTATAAAGATTTACAAAGTCATATCACTTCTGAACACTATTGCCACGTTTGCCAGCAGTATTTCAAAATCCGTGATTTTCAGCAACATGAAAGTAGCATAGTAAGATGCCCTTACTGTTCTGAAGAGGTAGAACATTGCATTCTTTTTGCACACATTGAGTCTGTACATACCACTTAGGACCTAAATATTACAATAATTATTTTTGTGTATGGTCCCTGGGGTAAATGTCAAAATGGTCTACCTAAATATTAGTTCCCATACTCCATTTCCAAGATCATCTTGGAAATGCTAACTTGTAGAATGTAGACACCATCACAGTACTCCACATAAAATGTTTGTGATGCATGCAGATAACAGGACATTTTGTACACCTGATATTTATGTACTTTTTCCTTTGTACTTTTTAAAGTCATTAAGTGCCAAATTTCTTAGCACATGTATTTTTGACCAACTAAAATTAAAGTAACCCCTTGGACTGGCAAGGAATATTATGTATTTCACTGTTAGTACTTTCTATAAATATGAAATTATGAAGTGTTTTGACTTTATGTAGTAAGTAGAAAGTAATTTTTAGCTTCTAAACATATTAAAAATTGATTACAAATTGATAGCAAAATAATAATGGTGTGTCTTGGACCACAGTAGTAAAGTGTGCTGAGACTTGTAAGTTTATGCCTGTGTGTAGCGTACTGTACAATTAGAGCAAAAATGTTTTTGGAGTTGAGTATTATATGCCCAAAATGACCAACTTTAGAAGTTTTTCTGAAATCACATAGGGGTCCACTGTTTATGTGAGAGTATTCAAAACAGGCCCCAAAATACACAAGGTAGGAGCAACCCTATATTTTACAGTGTGCAAAAGAATTCAGGTTAGAGGTACTAGTTAGTTCATCCCCTGTATATCCTAAACAAACACAGATATGATGTTATAATAATTGGAACCATCAGCCAATAGCTGCATCTTAAACTGGTTTAACTTCACTGATTGCTATTAGTATTATGAGTTCAATTAAATAGGATTTTAATTGTTTTATTGAAAATTAATTTGCTCTTGAGAAATAGTGTATCATGAAAATAAAATGTGTAGGATCTAATGTGTTTTCATATTTTTTTACAGCAATAACAAATTATTTCTCAATGTCATTTTTCATTCAATTTCACCTTATTTTAGCTTGAAAAGAGACAAAAACAGGGCCCAATAACCTAAAACCACAACAAGTGTTGTATGACTGTCCATAACTGTCACAGGACATTGTGATATTCTTTGGTTTTCATCACAATAAAATGAAAAGTTTCTCAAGAAACTTGAAAGTTGCTCAAGAAACTTTCTCAAGATACTTGAAACAGTGTATAATATGGTGTTTCTGTGCATGTGGTTCTTTTACAGAAACCTTCCTTGAATGTAAATGCCTGACAACCACACATTCCAATGCTGATCAAAAATATGTTGAACACAATGTGATGAGCCAAGAAAGCTACAAGAAACACTGACATCAGCTCTATGCCATCCTTATTCAGACAGCAAACAGTTACAATTATGGTGTCTACAAAAATGATAGCTTCTTGTACAAAAAAGGTTTGGTGACTTTTAATTGAAAGGCACTAGCTTTTTTATGGTACATCTGTAACAATTCAAGATATATTGAAGTGAACCACAAGTGCTCAAAATGAGATACTTAGCCAGTTTCAAATGTACTTATTGCTGGAAACATTTTGCATATTTTGAGCCTTTCAAGAGACATACAAAAGACATCAAAGAAGATATCATGGCACGGCATCTTCCATGAGGATAACAGAAGGTTTACATCACTCTAGTAGGATTTTGCAACGCCAGAGAAGACATAGCCTATCACATAGGACTTCATCACATTATTGTGATATCTGTGACAAACATGTTAGTGACCTCAAAGTTCACAAGAATTTAATAATAAGAGCTGTACTTATTGCTCACTGCAACTAAAACATGGTGACCTTGAGAAGCACTTGCAGGATACACATCTAATGAAATGTAGTATTTGTCAGATTTATGTCAGTGGTGAGATGAATCGGCACCTGAAATCTGTGCACCCACTCAATTCTTGTGCCTACTGCAAAAAGTATTTCACAAACGATGAACTCAAACTTCATATCAAAGCTGAACATTTACTATATGTCCATCACCGTCCATGTATCTTCTGCAAAACGTATTTCACAGCAGAAAATCTCAAAATTCATCACAATTCTGAGCATTTATGTGTCTACTGCAAGTTGTATTTTGCAAAAGATGATCTCAAAATTCATGTTAAGTCAGAGCATTGGTGTGCCTATTGCAAACAGTATTTCACAAACGGTCATCTCAAACTTCATATCAAGTCTGAGCATTGCTATCCATGTGTGTATTGTAAGAAGAAGCATTTCACTAAAGAAGATCTCAATCTTCATATGGAGTCTGATCATTTCTGTGTGTATTGCAAAAAGTATTTCACAGGGGTGTAAATCTCAAACATCATATCGTGTCTCAGCACTCATGTGTGTACTGCAAGAAGTATTTCACAAACGATGATCTCAAACTTCATAAGTCTGAGCATTCATGTGCGTATTGCAAGAAGTATTTCACAAAAGGTGATCTCAAACTTCATATAGAGTCTGAACATTCATGTGCCTATTGCAAGCAGTATTTTACAAAAACCAATCTCAAACGTCATATCAAGACTGAGCATAAATGTTTCTACTGCAAAAAGTGTTTCACAAAAGATGACCTCAAAATTCATCTCAAGTCTGATGAGCATTTATGTGTGTACTGTAAGAAGCATTTCACTGATGATGATCTCAAATGGCATGTCAAGTCTGACCACACATGTGTGTATTGCAAGAAGTATTTCACAAAAGATGATCTCAAAATTCATCTCAAGTCTGAGCATTGGTATTTCCATATGCATATGTGTGTGTATTGCAAGAATTTGTATTTCACAAATGATGATCTTGAACACCATATTAGGTCTGAGCATTCATGTGCCTACTGCAAATTTAAGTCTTCCACAAAGATGATCTCAAAATTCATGACAATAGGGAGCATTTATGTGTGTATTGCAAGATGTATAAGAAAGATCTCAAATTGCACATGGTTACTCACCCAATATGTCCATACTGCAACACCAGATTTGCTTCTGAAGGACCTTTGTCTGAGCATGTGAAGTCAACTCACACCTGCTCTTATTGTGGTCCAGGTTTTCGCTATAAAGATTTACAAAGTCATATCACTTCTGAACACTATTGCCACGTTTGCCAGCAGTATTTCAAAATCCGTGATTTTCAGCAACATGAAAGTAGCATAGTAAGATGCCCTTACTGTTCTGAAGAGGTAGAACATTGCAATCTTTTTGCAGACATTGAGTCTGTACATACCACGTAGGACCTAAATATTACAATAGTTATTTTTGTGTATGGTCCCTGGGGTAAATGTCAAAATGGTCTACCTAAATATTAGTTCCCATACTCCATTTCCAAGATCATCTTGGAAATGCTAACTTGTAGAATGTAGACACCATCACAGTACTCCACATAAAATGTTTGTGATGCATGCAGATAACAGGACATTTTGTACACCTGATATTTATGTACTTTTTCCTTTGTACTTTTTAAAGTCATTAAGTGCCAAATTTCTTAGCACATGTATTTTTGACCAATTAAAATTAAAGTAACCCCTTGGACTGGCAAGGAATATTATGTATTTCACTGTTAGTACTTTCTATAAATATGAAATTATGAAGTGTTTTGACTTTATGTAGTAAGTAGAAAGTAATTTTTAGCTTCTAAACATATTAAAATTGATTACAAATTGATAGCAAAATAATAATGGTGTGTCTTGGACCACAGTAGTAAAGTGTGCTGAGACTTGTAAGTTTATGCCTGTGTGTAGCGTACTGTACAATTAGAGCAAAAATGTTTTTGGAGTTGAGTATTATATGCCCAAAATGACCAACTTTAGAAGTTTTTCTGAAATCACATAGGGGTCCACTGTTTATGTGAGAGTATTCAAAACAGGCCCCAAAATACACAAGGTAGGAGCAACCCTATATTTTACAGTGTGCAAAAGAATTCAGGTTAGAGGTACTAGTTAGTTCATCCCTGTATATCCTAAACAAACACAGATATGATGTTATAATAATTGGAACCATCAGCCAATAGCTGCATCTTAAACTGGTTCAACTTCACTGATTGCTATTAGTATTATGAGTTCAATTAAATAGGATTTTAATTGTTTTATTGAAAATTAATTTGCTCTTGAGAAATAGTGTATCATGAAAATAAAATGTGTAGGATCTAATGTGTTATGATATTTTTTTATAGCAATAACAAATTATTTCTCAATGTCATTTTTCATTCAATTTCACCTTATTTTAGCTTGAAAAGAGACAAAAACAGGGCCCAATAACCTAAAACCACAACAAGTGTTGTATGACTGTCCATAACTGTCACAGGACATTGTGATATTCTTTGGTTTTCATCACAATAAAATGAAAAGTTTCTCAAGAAACTTGAAAGTTGCTCAAGAAACTTTCTCAAGATACTTGAAACAGTGTATAATATGGTGTTTCTGTGCATGTGGTTCTTTTACAGAAACCTTCCTTGAATGTAAATGCCTGACAACCACACATTCCAATGCTGATCAAAAATATGTTGAACACAATGTGATGAGCCAAGAAAGCTACAAGAAACACTGACATCAGCTCTATGCCATCCTTATTCAGACAGCAAACAGTTACAATTATGGTGTCTACAAAAATGATAGCTTCTTGTACAAAAAAAGGTTTGGTGACTTTTAATTGAAAGGCACTAGCTTTTTTATGGTACATCTGTAACAATTCAAGATATATTGAAGTGAACCACAAGTGCTCAAAATGAGATACTTAGCCAGTTTCAAATGTACTTATTGCTGGAAACATTTTGCATATTTTGAGCCTTTCAAGAGACATACAAAAAGACATCAAAGAAGATATCATGGCACTGCATCTTCCATGAGGATAACAGAAGGTTTACATCACTCTAGTAGGATTTTGCAACGCCAGAGAAGACATAGCCTATCACATAGGACTTCATCACATTATTGTGATATCTGTGACAAACATGTTAGTGACCTCAAAGTTCACAAGAATTTAATAAAGAGCTGTACTTATTGCTCACTGCAACTAAAACATGGTGACCTTGAGAAGCACTTGCAGGATACACATCTAATGAAATGTAGTATTTGTCAGATTTATGTCAGTGGTGAGATGAATCGGCACCTGAAATCTGTGCACCCACTCAATTCTTGTGCCTACTGCAAAAAGTATTTCACAAACGATGAACTCAAACTTCATATCAAAGCTGAACATTTACTATATGTCCATCACCGTCCATGTATCTTCTGCAAAACGTATTTCACAGCAGAAAATCTCAAAATTCATCACAATTCTGAGCATTTATGTGTCTACTGCAAGTTGTATTTTGCAAAGATGATCTCAAAATTCATGTTAAGTCAGAGCATTGGTGTGCCTATTGCAAACAGTATTTCACAAACGGTCATCTCAAACTTCATATCAAGTCTGAGCATTGCTATCCATGTGTGTATTGTAAGAAGAAGCATTTCACTAAAGAAGATCTCAATCTTCATATGGAGTCTGATCATTTCTGTGTGTATTGCAAAAAGTATTTCACAGGGGGTGTAAATCTCAAACATCATATCGTGTCTCAGCACTCATGTGTGTACTGCAAGAAGTATTTCACAAAAGATGATCTCAAACTTCATAAGTCTGAGCATTCATGTGCGTATTGCAAGAAGTATTTCACAAAAGGTGATCTCAAACTTCATATAGAGTCTGAACATTCATGTGCCTATTGCAAGCAGTATTTTACAAAAACCAATCTCAAACGTCATATCAAGACTGAGCATAAATGTTTCTACTGCAAAAAGTGTTTCACAAAAGATGACCTCAAAATTCATCTCAAGTCTGATGAGCATTTATGTGTGTACTGTAAGAAGCATTTCACTGATGATGATCTCAAATGGCATGTCAAGTCTGACCACACATGTGTGTATTGCAAGAAGTATTTCACAAAAGATGATCTCAAAATTCATCTCAAGTCTGAGCATTGGTATTTCCATATGCATATGTGTGTGTATTGCAAGAATTTGTATTTCACAAATGATGATCTTGAACACCATATTAGGTCTGAGCATTCATGTGCCTACTGCAAATTTAAGTCTTCCACAAAAGATGATCTCAAAATTCATGACAATAGGGAGCATTTATGTGTGTATTGCAAGATGTATAAGAAAGATCTCAAATTGCACATGGTTACTCACCCAATATGTCCATACTGCAACACCAGATTTGCTTCTGAAGGACCTTTGTCTGAGCATGTGAAGTCAACTCACACCTGCTCTTATTGTGGTCCAGGTTTTCGCTATAAAGATTTACAAAGTCATATCACTTCTGAACACTATTGCCACGTTTGCCAGCAGTATTTCAAAATCCGTGATTTTCAGCAACATGAAAGTAGCATAGTAAGATGCCCTTACTGTTCTGAAGAGGTAGAACATTGCAATCTTTTTGCACACATTGAGTCTGTACATACCACGTAGGACCTAAATATTACAATAGTTATTTTTGTGTATGGTCCCTGGGGTAAATGTCAAAATGGTCTACCTAAATATTAGTTCCCATACTCCATTTCCAAGATCATCTTGGAAATGCTAACTTGTAGAATGTAGACACCATCACAGTACTCCACATAAAATGTTTGTGATGCATGCAGATAACAGGACATTTTGTACACCTGATATTTATGTACTTTTTCCTTTGTACTTTTTAAAGTCATTAAGTGCCAAATTTCTTAGCACATGTATTTTTGACCAATTAAAATTAAAGTAACCCCTTGGACTGGCAAGGAATATTATGTATTTCACTGTTAGTACTTTCTATAAATATGAAATTATGAAGTGTTTTGACTTTATGTAGTAAGTAGAAAGTAATTTTAGCTTCTAAACATATTAAAATTGATTACAAATTGATAGCAAAATAATAATGGTGTGTCTTGGACCACAGTAGTAAAGTGTGCTGAGACTTGTAAGTTTATGCCTGTGTGTAGCGTACTGTACAATTAGAGCAAAAATGTTTTTGGAGTTGAGTATTATATGCCCAAAATGACCAACTTTAGAAGTTTTTCTGAAATCACATAGGGGTCCACTGTTTATGTGAGAGTATTCAAAACAGGCCCCAAAATACACAAGGTAGGAGCAACCCTATATTTTACAGTGTGCAAAAGAATTCAGGTTAGAGGTACTAGTTAGTTCATCCCCTGTATATCCTAAACAAACACAGATATGATGTTATAATAATTGGAACCATCAGCCAATAGCTGCATCTTAAACTGGTTCAACTTCACTGATTGCTATTAGTATTATGAGTTCAATTAAATAGGATTTTAATTGTTTTATTGAAAATTAATTTGCTCTTGAGAAATAGTGTATCATGAAAATAAAATGTGTAGGATCTAATGTGTTTTCATATTTTTTTACAGCAATAACAAATTATTTCTCAATGTCATTTTTCATTCAATTTCACCTTATTTTAGCTTGAAAAGAGACAAAAACAGGGCCCAATAACCTAAAACCACAACAAGTGTTGTATGACTGTCCATAACTGTCACAGGACATTGTGATATTCTTTGGTTTTCATCACAATAAAATGAAAAGTTTCTCAAGAAACTTGAAAGTTGCTCAAGAAACTTTCTCAAGATACTTGAAACAGTGTATAATATGGTGTTTCTGTGCATGTGGTTCTTTTACAGAAACCTTCCTTGAATGTAAATGCCTGACAACCACACATTCCAATGCTGATCAAAAATATGTTGAACACAATGTGATGAGCCAAGAAAACTACAAGAAACACTGACATCAGCTCTATGTCATCCTTATTCAGGCAGCAAGAGGAGACAATAGTGTCAGGCAGCAAATGATAGCTTCTTGTGCAAAAAAGGTTTGGTGACTTTTAATTGAAAAGCACTAGCTTTTTATGGTATATCTGTAACAATTCAAGAGATATTGAAGTGAACCACAAATGCTCAAAATGAGATACTTAGCCAGTTTCAAATGTACTTATTGCTGGAAACATTTTGCATATTTTGAGCCTTTCAAGAGACATACAAAAAGACATCAAAGAAGATATCATGGCACGGCATCTTCCATGAGGATAACAGAAGGTTTACATCACTCTAGTAGGATTTTGCAACGCCAGAGAAGACATAGCCTATCACATAGGACTTCATCACATTATTGTGATATCTGTGACAAACATGTTAGTGACCTCAAAGTTCACAAGAAATCAATGGAGAGCTGCGCTTATTGCTCATTGCAACTAAAACATAGTGACCTTGAGAAGCACTTACTAGATGCACATCTGACGAAATGTGGTATTTGTCAGACTTATGTCAGTGGTGAGATGAATCAGCACCTGAAATCTGTGCACCCACTAAATGCTTGTGCATACTGCAAGTACTTCACAAAAGATGATCTCAAACTTCATCTCAAAATTCATCAGAATTCTGAGCATTTATGTGTCTACTGCAAGTTGTATTTTGCAAAAGATGATCTCAAAAATCATCAGAACTCTGAGCATAAATGTGCGTATTGCAAGAAGCATTTCGTTGAACTCAAACTTCATATCAAGTCTGAGCATTCATGTGCCTATTGCAAAAAGTGTTTTGCAAAAACCGATCTTAAATGCCATATAACGTCTGAGCATAAATGTGTCTATTGTAAGAAGTGTTTCACAAAGGATGCTCTCAAAATTCATCAGAATTCTGAGCATTTATGTGTGTACTGCAAGAGGTATTTCACAAAAGACTGTCTCAAATGGCATATCACAACTCAGCATGAATGTGTCTACTGTAAGAAGTTTTTCACAAAATATGATCTTGAATGCCATATCATGTCTGAGCATTCATGTGTTTACTGCATGTTTGAAGCTTCCACAAAAGATCTCCAAATTCATTACAATAGTGAACATTTATGTGTATATTGCAAGATGTATAAGAATGATCTCAAATTGCATGTGGTTACTCACCCAATGTGTCCATACTGCAACACCAGATTTGCTTCAGAAGAACCTTTGTCTGAGCACATGAAGTCTATTCACACATGCTTTTATTGTGGCCCAGGTTTTCGCTACAAAGATTTACAAAGTCACCAGGCCTCTGAACACTATTGCTGTGTGTGCCAGCAGTATTTCAAAATCAGTGATTTTCAACAACATGAAAGTAGCAAAGTAAGATGCCCATACTGCTCTGAAGAGGTAGATCATTATATTCTTTTTGCACACATTGAGTCTGTACATACTATTTAGGACCTAAATCAGGCATTCTCAAATAGCGGTGCGTGCCACTTGTGGCGTATGGCAGGGTTCAAAGTGGCGTGTGACCATACTTAAAAAAAATATATCAAACTAAAAAGTTTTAATAAAATTTCATTCACTATGCAACCAGTATAATACCTTCCAGAATGCTCAAATCCAAGAGCGTCCAGGGCTCTTCCCTCTGCACCCCACGCCAAGGATTTGCCCTTAGACTAAAGCCACGATTTTTCTGTGTTACAAAATTTAAATTCTTTGTTACAAATTGGACGATTCCGTGATTTTCCATTTTACATTATAAAGCACTGAAAAGTGAATACAAGCATGTTTTTAAAAGTGTAATTTCTCTTATATAATTATATGTACCTTTTTACTGTAGTCTCCCCTCAACATCCCCATTAAAATTAAGCATCATCAATTGTCTTGTGTGTACTTCTGATAGCTGTATCGGCCAGAATCTTGCATCGTAGGCCTAGAATAAATGCTAGAATGGATTGTTTAATGGATGATTACTGCTAAATTATCACTTTTCTTTGTTTTCTTTTGCAAATCAACACAAAAGTTAGACATTACACAGTTTTTCACTATTTTGTGTCATTTTCAAATTTCCGTGAGCAAACCCCGAATTCCGTGAATTTTTCCGTATCACAGAGAAAACGTGGCTTTACCTTAGACCCCACCAGGGGCCGTAAAGGCGGCCTATACACGCTGTGCTCACTTGCATTGAATAGTGGCACTTCATGTTCGGTTTTTTTCAGACAGTGCAATTTCAGAATATCCATTTGAGAATGCCTGACCTAAATAATATATTAATAAATGTGTATGGAGGGTAAATTTCAAAATGGTCTGCCAAAATATTGGTTCCAATACCCCATGGACAATCCACAAAAGTGTATATGATGCATGCAGATAACAGGACATTGTGTACATTTTGATAGCCATGTATTTTTTTTTGTTCTTTAAGGGAACTGGAATGAACGTTTTGAGCGTTTCGACAGCATTTTGTGTGGGACATAAGAGCACATCAGACCTATCGAATTGCACTCTGAATACGAAGAATGTCTTTCTGATATCAAATAATTTTCATTTTATGAAATTCACGATATAATACAAATTTTATGACAAATTATTAAAATTTGATATTTTTGACATTTTGGAGATATAACAATCCTCGAAGTAAATTTTATAAATTTAATGATATAGTCTTAAAGTGTATGTAGTTGGGAGGAAAAGCCGACGATCAATTGAAAATTTTGACCTTTCATATTGAAGATATGAATTTTTTCCCAAAAAGACCTAATTTTTTGGGTGTTTTGGGAAAAAATCCATATCTTGATACGAAAGGTCAAAATTTTCAATTGATCGTCGGCTTTTCATCCCACCTACATACACTTTAGGTAGAAATCATCAGATTTATAAAGTTTACTTCGAGTACTGTTAAATATTAAAAATATCAATTTTAATGATTTGCCATAAAATGTGTATTACATTGCGAATTTCAAAAATCAAAATTATTTGATATCAGAAGGCCATTCTTCGTATTCAGAATGCAATTCGATATGTCTGATGTGCTCTAATGTCCCACAATAAATACTGTCCAAACGTTCATACCCCTTCTCTTAAGTCATTAGGTGCAAAAGTTTTTGCACATAGTATGTTGGACCAGTTAAAACTTCAGGTTAACGTCTTTGATTTGCAATAATAATGTATTTCACTGTTCTTACTCTTTCAAGTGTCTTTCTATAAATACGAAATTATGAAGTGTTTTGACTTTTTAAAAGTAGAAAGTAGAAAGAATTGTTCAGCTTCTAAACGTATTACAAATTGATAGCAAAATTGTGGTTTATATGATGCGTCTTGGGCCACAGTAGTAAAGTGTGCTAAGGCTTGTGAGTTTATGCCTGTATGTATTATTGTAACATGCTATCAAATGTTAGCAAGAAACATTTTTGGAGTTTAGTAATATAAAGCCAAAAAATGTTTTTGGAGTTTAAAATACTGTGTGCCCTAAAAGATAAAACTTTTGAAGCTTTTGTGAAAATATTACATAGGGTCCACATTTTATGCAACAGTGTTCAAAACAGGCCCAAAAGTACACAAGGTTGGAGCAACCCTATATCAAAGTATACATTGCCTCTACTTTGCACCAATAATGGTTTTTTTTTAGGTGCTATATCATGCTATGGTTTTGATGTTACATATGTTTGAGGAGTTGCTACTTTTTGACAACTTTTTCATTTGCATATTTTGAATGGCTCTTGTTGAATATAACTTGCCCCTACTGCAATTTACAGGTAAATTAGGTAATTCTTGGCCAAGCTCGAACACTCGGAATGCTAGTAGCTCCGCAATAAACACACATGCAAATAGCGCGGTACAGGAGAAAGCATGCACATGCCCTACACTGCGTATATACTAAATACGCTACATGGACGCAACAGGTATGTTCGAGTTTGGCCAAGAATTACTTAATTTACCTTAGATGTGGATTTTTGGAAAATGGACAATTTTTACTTTTGACATGACCTGGGTAGGCCAAGGATGGGCAGGAACTCAGGTACCCAGGAATTGGTGAGAGTCTTAGTCTATAGTTTGTAAATTATGAGTGTTTTAATGCAGAATGATGCCTTATTTCTCTGATATAGACAATGTATGAAGTATTACACTCTGGCATATTTGGTCAGACCTTGATGCCAAGTCATGATTGCAAATTTAGAATGCAACTTAAACCGAGTTCAGTTAACTAAGATAAAAGGTTTTACTTGTTTTATTGAAAATTAATTTGCTCTCGAGAAATACTGTATCAAGAAAGAAACAACATTTATGGTATAAAATGTTTTCATATTTTATTTATAACAAATTTAGGGGGCGAATAACCTATATTATACCACAATGACATGACTGTCAAAGGACATTGTGGTGCTTATTTTATTTTCATCGTAATAAAACTTAAAGTTTCTCAAGAAACTAGAAAAAGTGTATAATATGGTGTTTCTGTACATGTGGTTCTTTTACAGAAACCTTCCTTGAATGTAAATGACTGACAACCACACATTCCAATGCTGATCAAAAATATGTTGAACACAATGTGATGAGCCAAGAAAGCTACAAGAAACACTGTGACATCGGCTCTATGCCATCCTTATTCAGACAGCAAGATAAAGACAATTATAGTGTCTACAAAAAAGATAGCTTGTACAAAGAAATTGGCAACTTTTTGAAGCACTAGCTTTATTATGGTAATCTGTAACAATTCAAGAGATACTGAAGTGAACTTCAAGTGCTCAAAATGAGATATTTAACCAGTTTCAAATGCACTTATTGCTGGAAACATTTTGCATATTTTGAGCCTTTCAAGAGACACACAAAAAGACATCAAAGAAGATATCATTGCACACCATCTTCCTTGAGGATAACAGAAGGTTTGGATAACTCTAGTAGGTCTGTGTTTAAGAAATATACTAGAGGAACAGTGACAGTAGAGGCACAGACATTGCTGGGCAGTGACAATAGCATGTACTTCAGTTTGTGCAAAGTGGACTTGACAGATTTGCAACATCAGAGAAGACCCATGATATCATCATATTATTGCGATGTCTGTCAGAAACATGTTAGTGACCTCAATGTTCACAAGAATTTAATGGAAGGCTGTGCTTATTGCTCATTGCAACTAAAACATAGTGACCTTGAGAAGCACTTGCAGGATGCACATCTAACAAAATGTAGTATTTGTCAGGTTTGTGTCACTGGTGAGATGACTCAGCACCTGAAATCTGTGCACCCACAAAATTCTTGTGCCTACTGCAAAAAGTATTTCACAAATGATGAACTCAAACTTCATATTATGGCTGAACATTTACTATATGTCCATCATCGTCCATGTATCTTTTGCAAGACATACTTCACAGAAGAAAATCTCAAAATTCATCAAAATTCTGAGCATTTATGTGTCTACTGCAAGTTGTATTTTGCAAAAGGTGATCTCAAAATTCATGTTAAGTCAGAGCATTGGTGTGTGTATTGCAAACATTATTTCACAAATGGTGATCTCAAACTTCATAAGTCTGAGCATTGCTATCCATGTGTGTATTGTAAGAAGAAGCATTTCATGAAAGAAGATCTCAAACTTCATATGGAGTCTGAACATGTATGTGTGTATTGTAAGAAGTATTTCACAAGGGGTAAAAATCTCAAACGTCATACTTTGTCTCAGCACTCATGTGTGTACTGCAAGACATTTTTTATCAAAGATCTCAAACTTCATATCAAGTCTGAGCATTGCTATCCATGTGTGTATTGTAAGAAGAAGTATTTCACAAAAGAACATCGCAAACTGCATAAAGAGTCTGATCATTTCTGTGTGTATTGCAAGAAGTATTTCACAAGGGGTGTAAAACAGCATATTGTGTCTCAGCACTCATGTGTGTACTGCAAGAAGTATTTCACAAAAGATGATCTCAAACTTCATATCAAGTTTGAGCATTCATGTGCGTATTGCAAGAAGCATTTCACAAAAGATGATCTCAAACTTCATATGGAGTCTGAACATTCATGTGCCTATTGCAAAATTTTTTTTGCAAAAACCGATCTCAAACGCCATATCAAGGCTGAGCATAAATGTGTCTATTGTAAGAAGTGTTTCACAAAAGATGACCTCAAAATACATCTCAAGTCTGATGAGCATTTATGTGTGTACTGTAAGAAGCATTTCACTAATGATGATCTCAAGTGGCATGTCAAGTCTAACCATACATGTGAGTACTGCAAGAAGTGTTTCACAAAAGATGATCTCAAAATTCATCTCAAGTCTGAGCATTGGCCATATATGCATATGTGTGTGTATTGTAAGAATTTGTATTTTACAAACGATGATCTCAAACGTCACGTCAGATCTAAGCATTCATGTGCCTACTGTCAGTTCAAGTTTCCCTCAAAAGATGATCTCAAAATTCATCAGAATTGTGAACATTTATGTGTGTATTGCAAGAAATATAAGAAAGATCTCAAATTGCACATGGTTAGTACTCATCAAATATGTCCTTACTGCAACACCAGATCTCCAAATTCATTACAATAGTGAACATTTATGTGTATATTGCAAGATGTATAAGAATGATCTCAAATTGCATGTGGTTACTCACCCAATATGTCCATACTGCAACACCAGATTTGCTTCAGAAGAACCTTTGTCTGAGCATGTGAAGTCAACTCACACCTGCTCTTATTGTGGTCCAGGTTTTCGCTACAAAGATTTACAAAGTCATATCACTTCTGAACACTATTGCCATGTTTGCCAGCAGTACTTCAAAATCAGTGATTTTCATTCACATGAGACAACAGGAAAGCAGTAGATGCCTTGCTATTCTTTTAGCACACATTGAGACCCTAAATATTACAATTATTGCATGTATGGTCCCTGGGTTAAAATGGTCTGCCATAATATTGCTTTCCGGGATTGCTTCCCATTAGTACACTGCTGGGAAAGATTATTCTGCCCAATCCTTGCATTCCTCCCAAAAATACCAACTTGATTCAATCGTCCTGAACAATTCGGAACAAATCCAGCCTGATTCTTACTTGTTGTTGTTGTTATTTAATTTCTGGAGGAAATAACACTAGTCCATTAAAACTTTCAAGATCTCTTCCCAACTCAACATATAAAATTCCCCGATCCTTAAATTTGGATAAGATCCACTGTCAGTCCAAGGCATTTAAGATTTTTGGGTTGTCCTGCGTCCAGGCTATAACATCCCATGTATCATCTTCATGACCTTGGCATGCCATAAAATCCCTCAAAGCCTAAAATGTGGACACCATCATGCTGTTCCATAAAAAATATGTTGCATGTATGTGATGTGTGCAGATAACAAGACATTTTGTACATTGATGTTTTTCTGTGCATAACTTGCATGTTTATGTTGGACCTGTCATTTAGGCTGTCAAAAATATATCAAATACTCTTGAAGCGTCATGTCACATAACAGTATCATATTTTAGAGACGTCTCATAAATCACATACTCCTTAGTTTCAAAACCCAGTCGCAAACGAATTAGTAGTAATTTTGGTGAGCATGCCAGCGCAGTGGGAATAATTTTGTGAGTAGGCCTCATCAGGGTTGTAGCTAGCCCAAGTTGAGTGCCTGCTAATTTTACTATCCAATTCATTAATTAGAGCACTGGCTGATGTACTCTTGTGATTTTTTTACTTCAAAACATTTGATTTTAGCCATTGTAATCTAAGTGCGTTCTGGGACCATTTGTCAGAATTTGAACAGATAGATGTAAATAAGCTAAACATAGGAAAGCTTATTCTAATACACTCAGCTTCTTCCCAATGTGCTGCACCAAGTGCCCAGCTGTCAACAAAGCTTGACGTATGTGATATCACAGACCCCCGTATTTGAAATCACTGACCCGTCTTTGAAATCGGAGACGTCCGTGAATTACGAGTGCCCTCGAACTGAGTTGTGTACATGTATATCTATAAATTGAAATTATCAAGTGCTTTGACCTTTAAATAGGAAGCAATGCTTAGCTTTTGATGTGTTTACAAATTGATTATTGTTTAATAAAAATTGTTAATCACAACTTTTAAGTTAGTAGAAAGCAATGTTTAGCTTCAGATGTGTTTACAATTTTATTATTGTTTAATAATTGTTAATCACACTTTTCAAGTGTAGTTAATATGTGACCATCCAGCACAACTGAGCCCTGAAGTTGCCAATCATCATTTTTGAGATATTCAACCAAAATATTCTGCTTGAAATTAGCTTTAAAATGATGTATATAATGTCTATAGTACTTGACATTTAAGTAGTGAAAAATCAATAAAACAGTCAATAAATCCTGTTTCCTATTGTTTATTGTTAAGTTCAATGGAGCATATCTCAATAGTGGCACTGGCGACATCCGGGCTCAGTTGTGCTGAGGGGTCACATATGAAGATTCAGATTAATACCATTTTCAAAAGTACAAAGATTTCAACAAAACTGGTCTCAAATTTTTTGTAATGGTTAATCAGAATAAGGATAGTTTGCACTGTCTAGAATGCTTAAATACTGCTGAGAAATCCTGACAACAAAAATGTCAACGCAGACCCATATACACAGTTACACACCCTATTGACTATGACTCACCTATACTGTTATGTTTCCTAGGTACAGGGGTGTGAGAGTTCAGATTAAAATCTGAATTCAGATTTTTTGATCTTGATTTTTATCTCTTTTTCTGCACTTCCTCTGTACAAAAGTATAGGAGCTTTCCAAATTTCAGATTTTTTTATCTGTGGTCACTCACACCCCTGTTATCCTAGATGGTGAGAACTATTCCTTAATTTGACTTGTTTTTCATGATGAAATTTGAGACCAGTTTGTTGAACTTGGGACATCTTTCAGTTTCTGCCCTAGGTCTAATACGGTATTATATAACACTATATATTATTCGTAATGAAGATATTTTCCCCCAAAAGACCTATTTCCCCGATATATAGCACGTAGCATTTGTTTCTGTACACCATACTATGAGATCATGTTGTAGGGAAATAGCCCTTGCCATTTGTGATTGACCAATGAATTGGCATGATTAGTTTA
The DNA here is from genome assembly GCF_039555335.1 of Amphiura filiformis. Classification (NCBI taxonomy): domain Eukaryota; kingdom Metazoa; phylum Echinodermata; class Ophiuroidea; order Amphilepidida; family Amphiuridae; genus Amphiura; species Amphiura filiformis. The sequence goes on along the minus strand of NC_092636.1, from coordinate 7,741,123 downwards.
TGAATAATATTATTGTTAGTAAGTTGTTGTTACATTCTGGTTTGATTTCAGCATTTGAGGTGTTTGAACTTGAGTTATGTTTATTAAATCATCTTGTATTGAAAAATGATAATTAAAGAAAAACGTGTACTAATGGTGTGATTTAAAAAAAATACTTGTCTTCCTTGTCTGCGTAAAGGATGTTAGCATGATTTAACAGGGGGTAAGGGGATAATTTATTTTTGGTACACATTTTTGAGGCACCTTTAAAATTTGAAAGGTGTAGAAAACTTGATATTAAATATGCAAAATTTATATTTAGACCAAAAGGTTTGAAAATTGGGTTTCACAAAATCTGGGATGTATATACAAGGGTATCCCAACATCCAGGATAGCTACAAAAATATGCAAATACTTGTTGAGACATCAATGACAAAATGCTTGTTAGACCAATGAAAGTAAATTCCTAGTTTCCCGTTACACAATTTTTCATGACTGTGTAGGTGACCATTTCATTTTTCATTATTCATTATTTCATACCATTTCATTATTGCATCTGTTACAGGTGTAAACCAATAACTACCCATGTATACATGTGATAAATCACAGTTTGTAGTTACAGATGTAGTTTACAATCACATATGAAGGTGACTGTACAACTATTATCAAAAGTTTCACAATATTTTTTACGGGATGAGATCAGAGCAGATCAAAAAGTGCAGGACAGAGAAGTGAGTAGGTATTCATTATTAATTCATTATTAACCATATACCATGCTCCTACTGCAAAGAAAATCCCTGAAAATCAACAGAAAGAGATTTATGATATATTTAAAACCACAATTATTTATTAGTATGTTAAAGTTCGTTAGAAATCAACATTTTATTCAAAATAATGAAATATTTGGCCAGCAATTGGTTTTGAGCGGAGTAGGGTAACGGGAAACTGGGAATCAACTTTCATTAGCCTTAAGGATGCACACAGGATCACTGAAGTGTTACATGGCCAAAATTGAGTTTTCATCACTAATGTCATCTTCAAACCGTGTTTTATCTTGTCATTAATAGATTTTAAAGAAATCTTAAAATTTGAACCATAAGAAAAGCTATTTTAAAGACCCTTTTTCATTAAAAATTCTTCAAAATGCAAAAGCAAATATATCATTGTTTTCCGCAATATATCGCGTTTTGAACGCGCATACTGCGGCGATACAGCTAGCAAAGACACGCACACATGATAAACTGGATGGGCGAGGTGATTGCTGATTGAGGCGCTGGAGTCGCCAATCGCGATAACTACCGTATTTTATCGTATTGATCTCTTCCAAGGTAGGTAAAGCTTGCACCATTGCATTCGCGAAACTGCGGGCCGACAGACCACCACCGTCCCCATCCTAGAATCAGTAGGCCTACTCGATAAATTTCGCCAAAAAAAGTGCTGATATAGTGGTATAAATTATAGGTTTTTTATATGAACATAATTTAGTGAATTTTTTGTTTGTTTTTATTTTGTTTTTCAAGTTTCATTCTGAACTTGAAAAGATGAAATTTATCTGTAAGAAGTAGTTACCCGTAAGAAGCCCTGTAATGATGACGCAATCTGGTAGATACGATAGAAAACGTAGGCCCTAAATATTTTGCTAGTAGACTAGACTTAGCCCGTACATCATTAGGCTTATTGTTTTATGTTTAAAAATTTGTTTTATTTCATTCATTCATTCATTCATTCATTCATTCATTCATTCATTCATTCATTCATCATTCATTTCATTGTTATTATTTGATTTACCAAGTTGGTGTAGTTGGACAAGAATATAGGCCTATTATATTAGCTTATATTTATGCAGTCCCAGCCTTGGTTGGGGGCCTCTCTTGGTCGTTCAGTCTCGTCTTAATTTTGAAGACCATAAAAATAGGCAAGCAGTTACTACCGGTAGGCCTATATTAGATACCTAAGGCCCTGAATAATGTTTCAAAGTGTTATTAAAACACGGATTTAAGAATCGTCACGTTCTCTCTCCTGATTGATTATGATTGCGATAAAAGCTTTTGGTTTTACAACACTTTTTTGCGAATGTTTTCGCCGAATGCCTTTTTATTTGCAATGTTTGCCTGGTTTTCAACTTTCACGTTTATAATGTTTTCTGCATACTTTAAAAGGTAAACTGCTTTAAAGCATTTTTCGTGAATGTTTTCATGCAGTGTTTTAAAACGCTCTTTACAGCATGATGCCTATACGGTAGGCCTACTGCGCTGCATAACCACAATCTAATTTAAAGACACAAGTGTTCCGTTTTCTACTTTTGAAATTCGGTTTTGTTAGGCTATGTCAATTTCCGTGTTTTTCAGTTTTCTTGTGACCTCTCCGTGTTTTGCCCGTTTAACATAATATATAGGCCTACTTTTTGTCCGTTTTACAAGAAGTTTATTCAAGACATATTACAACTTTTACCCCAATTTTTACACGTTTATTTGATTGAAAACAACAACAGACACACTTTTTAAAAAAATTTTGTTGTTGTATTTTATTCACTTTTATGCGGTACAAAATATTTTACAACTTTATTGTAGCTTTAGGCCTAATAGGCCTATGACCTTTATACGTGTTTGACATTCCGTAAAAAGTTAAAAATAAAATATGATAACTACAAACAATTACAATAACAAAAAACGGAATATTGAGTAATGCGACACATCAGAATCTTTTCAAATTTTACTTGGGATTCCTGTGGTGTAGGCCTAGCTATAACGGGCGTTAAAATCTCATTGGCGCGGACAGGCCGTTGTGGTGCCTCTCAAGCACTAACTAAAAAAGAAAAAGCAACGAGAAGAAACAACATCATGTTTGCGGTTCAGAAAAGGACAATGAACATAAAATGCAATATTTGTCAACACCAAAAAAAAAAAAAAAAAAGGAAAGAAAATAACCAAAAACGATAAATTAAAAACATTGCATTTTTAAAGCAAAATTAAGAAAATTAGGACAAAACAGAAATCACAATTATAATATGTCTCAATTTATTCTTCATTTCATAAAACTTCCTGATTATCTGCTAAAATAATTGCTTGTCAGTTATTCTATGCTACTTTTAATGTTCTGATGTCCATAAATTTTAATACAGAGCATGATCTTTTTTGTACGGAACAGGACAAAATTGTGCTTAAATAATCATGGTTTCGTTCATGGCAACACTACCATGCACTGTGCAACTTATTCACGTAACCTGTCTGTCTGTCCATGCGCCTGTCGCTTCCTCAAACGCTGACGCCTTGACGCTTGGCCTTGCTGCCTTGCCGGAAGCTCTGCTGCACCATGGAAACAAGACTGCAGTAAATAAAATGATTACACCATGTGGATAAATATCTGCCGAATGTGCACGGATAATTTAGTAAAATTGTATATTTTACCTTCTAAATCACCAAAAAATGCCAATCTGCTGCAGTTGGACGCCCTTCTCATTTTCTAACTTGACCAAACGTCACAAGTCACCGGATTATATATTTATGGAATAATCTTCAAAATGGACCTAAAATCCGCTGTATTTTTCTAAATCGCGATTTTCGGCAAGTTCACTTTTGACCACTTTTAACCATTTTTGGTCCGCCATAGCGTCTAAATGAAGCATCACTGAGGTAAGTTTTTAAGTCAAACGTTTAGATATGGCCAAAATCTAGATAGTGTTTTTTCATTTTTTTAAATTAGGGCCTAGAACTTTTTTTATCACCCATGATTCAAAAATTTGAACACGGGTCATACGTTTTTACTGATTTTTTGCCTATATTTTAAAAACTAAGCAAAATTTCAAAAAATAAAAAACACTTTCTAGATTTATTTGTCTAAATTAATAAAATTCATGTTTTACAGTTTTGATTTTCAAATAATTTTTTATGGCGGACCAAAAATTTTTGGTCAAAAAAGCTGTTTTTGGGGATTTTCTCGAAAATTGTACTTTTGACCCAAAACTGACATTTTAAATGGATTGATGAGCTCATTTCCGTTCAAAAAATGTATACTTTTATATACTTTACATAAATAGTTTTCGAGTTATGAGGTGAATAATAATGGATAATTAGTGATCCTGTGTGCCTCCTTAAGAGAAAAATGCATTTCATGTCCATGTGTTAACACTTTACCCAAGGGTAGTTTTTCAACATTCATATAATGCAAATGATATAAACACATACCAAAAAGTAATTCCCCCTTAAGGGATGGGGTATGAATGTTTGGACAGTATTTATTGTGGGACATTAGAGCACATCAGAACTATCGAATTGCATTCTGAATACGAAGAATGTCCTTCTGATATCAAATAATTTTTATTTGTTGAAATTAGCAATGTAATACACATTTTATGGCAAATGATTAAAAATTGATATTTTGATATTTAACAGTACTTGAAGTAAACTTTATAAATCTGATGATTTATACTTAAAGTGTATGTAGGTGGGATGAAAAGCCGACGATCAATTGAATTCTGAATACGAAGAATGTCCTTCTGATATCAAATAATTTTGATTTGTTGAAATTCGCAATGTAATACACATTTTATGGCAAATGATTAAAAATTGATATTTTTGATATTTAACAGTACTCGAAGTAAACTTTATAAATCTGATGATTTATACTTGTGTATGTAGGTGGGATGAAAAGCCGACGATCAATTGAAAATTTTGACATTTCGTATTGAAGATATGGATTGTTTTTCCCCAAAACACCAAAAAATATTTAGGTCTTTTTGGGAAAAATCCATATCTTCAATATGAAAGGTCAAAATTTTCAATTGATCGTCGGGCTTTTTCAAGCTACATACACTTTGAAATATATCATTAGATTTATAAAATTTACTTTGAGGACTGTTATATATCAAAAATGTGAAAAATACCAAATTTTAATAATTTGTCATAAAATTTGTATTATATCGTGAATTTCAAAAAATGAAAATTATTTGATATCAGAAAGACATTCTTTGTATTCAGAATGCAATTTGATATGTCTGATGTGCTCTCATGTCCCACAAAAAATACTGTCGAAACGCTCATTCCAGATCCCTTAATGAAAGACCATTACTCCATAACGGTTTGTCTTGTACCAAATTTGGGACATAGTGCATTCAAAACCAAATTTATTTCTATTTCTGCGCTTTAAGACACCTCAGTTGCTCCAATGGCCCCAATATTGATGTCACTGCATTCATTTAAATATTAGTAACCCAAGATTTGAAAGCTGCAGCAAAATCCTGTTGGCCTGTATTCAGTGTCAGGAGGTCAAAACATGTGATAATCAATAAAAAATTTCATTATTCACTCCAGTGGTCATTGTTTACTTGAACACATATTGAAACATGACAAGTTTAATATTTTCTGTGACCATAAGGTCATAAGATGTGGAAGACCAAGGGTTACATCTGTTGGTAAATCTGACAATCATGAACAACTAGAAGTTGTAGGCCAATTAGAACCTTGTTGGAATATTGAAATCTTCATGTTTCAATTTGACATTAAATGACCACTAATGTGAATCATGATGATTATTACCGATTATCATGTTTTGATCTCCTTAATGTTTTCATGAAACAAATAGAATAATTGAATGAGAGTCGAACAAATTTTCTTCAATGGATACTGAATACAAAGTAATAGAATATTGCTGCAATAATACTAGTTGCTGTTTTTCCTGGTGACTTACAAGTTACAAAAAGGTTTAGTTTCTTAAAGCATAAAAAACTTGAATCATTTAAAAGCCAATTTAACCCAATTTGCGAGTAAATCAGGGATGTTAATTGCCCAAAAATCCTTGAAATAGACCAAAATAAGGTAATTTGAAATTTAGATATGTGACATGATCAAGGGGAATGAGTCACATGTCGACCCTAGTCGAAAATGAGTTTTACATAGGTTAGGATCGTAAAGAGGACATTTAGAGCTTTCAGAAACTGAAACCCCATGTTGATACGACTTTCCTTTGCAAAGTTACGTCAATTTATCAATCGCTGAAAACAATGTAAAACAAAAGAATTTAAAACACTTTCTTTGCCAATATCTCAAAATCAATATTAGCGACATACGACTCATTTCCTGTCATCGTGTCACATATGATCATGCATGGCCAAAGATATTAGACCTAAACAGTACTAATTCAGAATTGCCCAGTATTAACGCTGTGGTAAATGAGCCATCATGGTTTGTCACACATGGAGGCCAAATGGTGACAGAAGTATGAAATCAACAGTCAATTTGCGTCTTAAAGGTTTATATGTGTAACATGTTTTTATCCAAATGTATCAGAACACCACATTACTTGCACAAATAATGCAAACTGAACAACCATGGATTTAATTTGATGTTCACCGGGTGCATGGCTCTCCATGACCAACATGCAAACATGGTGCAGTCTGTACTCTTTGGTTCTAATAATCTCTATGTGCAATGTCACATTTTCACCGAGTTGACCATTGTGGCAACCACAACACATAAACTAAAGCAAACCTGGCTAAAAGTATACATTTATGCACTGGTTTATTATAGCTATATACAACATGTGACAGAGGGGATAATTAATTCCCAATTAAATATAATTTGTATTGACAATATCTGATTTTACTAAGAAGTTAGTGCTAATGCTGCATACAACTTTATTCTTATTTTCACTACTTATTTACAGAATATTGAATAGACCATTCCTATAATTGGCATGTTCCTGCCGTTGATGGGGTGAACATCAACATCACATTAATAATGAAAGCGAGGTCAAGAAGGGTTATCACATGATTTGATAAACATGTGATAGGCCTACCCGTCTTGACCTCACTTTTGTATTTCATAATATTATGTGAAATCGATGTTTACCTCATCAATGGCAGGACCATGTAAATTATAATAATGGTCTATAAGTGTATGAAAAATATTAATAATACAAATAGAAACCATTATATAATGTACAGTAAAAAAATCACTATTAATAAGCAGCAGCCCTGCCCTGGGCCAAATTGCCTCCCAGTCCTCCTAAGAACACCTGTTATTAGTGTGCCCTCCCTCTTTGCCTTTTGCTACACCCATAAGATGGGTGCCCCTGCACCTCCACACTAATTAGCCCTAACCTCAATGCATCTTGCAAATCCCTAGAGACTGGGTGTCTCCCTTCAGCGAGATGGCCGACACATAGGGCAACTCCAACAAAACCACCCTGAGGGAGTTTGGGTTAAATTGTAATAGGCTATATAAATCAAAAAGTTGGCCTCGGAAACCTGTGCGCATAGCAACATGCAGCTAGGTGAAGCCCGAAATCAAATTTGCAGGCATAATTTGATATTTGGCTCAAATTTTATTGGTACCTTTTTGAGCCTTTTTTAACAACAGTAAAAATGAATAATCTAGCTGTGACGATTAAATGAGTGGCCCAAATGTGATACGAAATTGAATACCTTCTTTAAATTGATTTTAAATTTGTTTGAAAATATGGTTGCCAACAAATTCAGCAATGCTCATCATTTTTGTAAATTCTGAGACAACCATAATTTTTGGCCTAATTGATTGTTTATTGTACTAATAAGCATCAAGGGTTCCTAATAATATTGCACTACCTTACTCAATCAGTTCAATTAAAAACAATGATTTGCTGCAAACAATACAGGGTGTCTCAAAATAGGATTAGTCCTGGTAGTCCATGAAAACACTGAAATATCAGTATACGGTTTAAGTAAAATGTCCAATTGAGAATTATCACATGGATGGTATTGATCATTTGGAGACAACCTGTATTTGACATGTTAAAAATTTATAAAAATTATAAAAGCATTTTCACGAAACTTAACTTGAAAATTGCTAACACATGTGATCAATAGCATCTTAATGCTAAATAATGCGGATGCGGTGTGCTTTGTTTCATCTATTTGTGAGATGGAAAAAAAAAAATCTCAATAATCAGCCCATCACCATCTCTGGTCTGTAAAGGATTTAAACTTTTGCTGGAGATTTGGGATGACAATTTTAATCTGCATCAGTTTACGACGACCTATGGTTTCAGTAGAAAACTTATTCCCATTATTACTACACTTTTTACTATCAGCATGTTTCTATATTTTGTTTCACTTTGAATATGAGACATAGGTTTATTTTTCCCTGTTACCAGTATCGGATTGATTGTGCATGCCAACCTAATCCACCTAATTGATAGTGGTAAAGTCAGTTTCTACTACATGATAATATTGAAATGGTATCAGTGAGCATTCTTTAAATAATATTTCTCAATGTGAAAGCTCAGAAATCAAAACCATGATATAATTATGCCATTGATATTATGTAAATAGCACATGACCGTCATAATTGTAGCAATGTTTCAATGAACTAAAAATGCACTTGTCATGCAGGGATAACATGTTAATTCAGCTTGATATATGAATAATATACTTGCAATGCTAAAAAATCTAGGCCATTCTCTGGATTGTACCAATTGTTACCAACTATATAATGAATACTGTTGTAAACTAAGATATTACAAAATGTTTGACATTGTGTGATTGGTATGAGTTGATTTGTTGATAACCTTAAAAATTCTAATCATGTTCATTTTCAGTAACATTTGTGACATTCTAAAGATGGCCTAAACACATTTTATATCCTGAAAGCTTACTGATATTGTACTATTTCAAAATCATATTTCACATGAGATGTTTACATTTATTTTCATTACATTTAAAATAAAATATTAAAAAGAACTGAAACAAGGTTACTACTTCATGCAGAGATGGCATTTTACCTCAAAGAATGTTAGTTATACAATAGTAAAAATGTAATGACCTTCTGCCATCAAAATCTAAAATGCTAAAATGTGCAAGTAGTTTATATCTTATCTAGCATTGTTAAACCTTAGTGAAATATTCATATGATAAGATCTTTAAAATTGCAAAAGAGTGCTAAAACTAGTCACTTGCATAGAAGTATACTAATTAAGCAAAGGATGAGAGAAACATTAATTATGTAGTGAATGATTATAATATCAATTGTTAAAGAATTACATAATATTGCATTTGCCATTGTTAGTATTAATCATTCTCCTAGAGTTCATCTACTGTGATATTATTCAACCCTAATGGGGTGCCATGATCACATACTAATAACTACAGACACTTAACCAACCGGAGAAATCCCAGCATCATCTATTAATGGAATCAAACGTTCCATGAAGTTCCAATCATTGCATGACAAAAACCAGCTTTAAACAAATTTCTTGTGCCTGTTGCTGCGTAACGTGCATCTTAGCATAAACGCACCCTTACATGTATGCAACACAATGCCATGTGTGATTTCCTAGACACGGTCGATAGAACAATAATAATTATTGGCGCTCTTATTATGCAAGAAATCTCAGTACATACGAAGCATAGGGACTTTGCCTGTTGGTGAAACATCTGTAGTTGTTGGTCTATGAACATGATACTCGTCATCACTACAGGAGGATACCATTTGAATCCTCCACATCATCACCAACCATCATCCTCATCACCGAGCATGTTTGAGTTCTTTCTTCACACACGCCTTGAATCCAGCCCAGCCTATTGGTTTGCGTAGGTATTCCTGTATAGCAGATGATATGTGGAAAGAATACAGTACACAGTCAGATTAGAAACTAGCTAAATTGCAGCCATGTTATGCCGACTTATAAATGAAATGATCAATCACAACACAAGATCTGTTAACACTTCCAACTGGCAAGTCAGATATTTGCTACCTGTCACAAGCTCATGGCAGCCATCTTGGATTTGCACGGAAGGTGACTTTCAAAACTGCTCATGAGGAAAAATCATTTGAAATGATTTGAAATTACTTGGTACTCCAGGTCGATAAACATGAGTAAGATTTAATCTTTCCATAGAGAAGTCCTTTTCATATACGGCTGAGCTTTCGGAACTCTATCGAGTGCGATCTTCAAAGCAATCATTTGAAATGTTTAACTCCAGAATGTTTCCCATGTCTGCATATCCAAGATGACCGCCATCAACCTATGTATATTGTGCACCTTGCAATATTTTGACTTGTGCTGGTAGGGTAATTTCGCACAATGGAAACATTGCAAGTTGCATGTATAAAATGACAGTAAGGTACCATCTGTCCATACTGTAGTAAAATCACAACAAAGTAAATCTTATAAGACTGGTAAGGCAGCTTATCCACCACAAATAATTATGATTGGTAAGTAGCACAAACACTTTTTTTTTTACTTTGTATAACTAAGATTTAAAGTACACCAATTAGAAAAGTCTGTGCATTTATACAAAAATAACAGAAATCAAAAGCCTTGGTGCTTTTTCTACTAATACACAAGTATAAATTGTGCTACATAGCAAGTTAGTTTCAAATGTTATGTAAACTACTTAAACTAACATTGTTAGACCAAATCCGTTCAAGCATTTGGAATAAAATCTGCAGTGATAATGATATAAAATATCCCTGATATATCACCATGAGGCGTATAAAATGTTCCCATAAATCTAAATGACAACTACTGATTACACCCTCATCTACTTTAGTAAGGTCACATATTGTCTATCAGCTTTATCATCCAAAACATCACTTCAGTTTTGCAGACATTTATAATTACATTCAGTCGCTGAGCAACAATTGATTGATTTTGGACAAAAAGCACGCTTTTTGCTGCTTCTGAATCTGTTTAGGTCAAACAGAATGCCACAATACCCAGCTATATGTGGATCCTGTGTTACTGGGTACTAGCTTTCTCTACCAGAAATCAGTTTGACCGAAATTACCCTGCCATTGCATATGTTGGAACAACCCGTAGTGTATGTCGCCGATAAACATGTAATGTACACTCTGGAATTTTGGTGAAACCGACTTCCAGTAGAGAAACTCATCCTTGTATTCAGCTTTACTGAGAATTATAATAATTAGTCTGTATGTTCAATTCATCTGTAAATAAATGACAAAAAAATTAAATACAGATAAATTTATATTGCTATTTCAACAACATGCATGACATAAATGTAATTCCACTTATGAAGCCATGGACCAAAATTGAGCACACCCAAATTTTGTATTCAATATGGAATAAAGCTTAATCTTATCATAACATCATCCAAGCAGCACAATTTCCCATTGAAAGTGGGTGCACTCCCCATACTATTACTGTTAACACCCACAAAGTCCCAACTTATTTGAATGTTGAGCAAATTTTAATCTTTCCCCAGTAGAGTAGGCCAGTGCAAATAAACATTGAAAAAACCCACCAAAAACCAGTGCATCCCGCCGGATTCAAATTAGCGACCTTCATAATACTAGCACAATGCTCTAACCAACTGAGCTAAAGAGGCACGATAGAGAAGAGCAGAAGATATAAATCTATATGTTTTAGGTACGAATGATGTTCGTCGCAATCCTAGCGGAAGGCATCAGAACTGCATATTAAATTATAACAAATACACAAAGGCACATAAGTATGAAAATTGTTATACTTAGTTCTCTGGGTTAATAGGATGATTTTAATCTTTCCCCAGAGTAGACCAGTACACATTTGAATGTTGGTCACAGAAGTGCCAACAATAGTATACAAATATTGACTGCTATGAGGGGCATGGTTAAAATTATAGGCCCGCGGTGATCTCAAAACCATGACTATGCCCCGAGGCATAGCCGAGGGCATAGTCATGGTTTTGAGATCACCGCGGCCTATAATTTTAACCATGCTCAATAAAAAAGCAGTCAATATTTGTTTTATATACCAAATCTTAAGATTCTTGTCATCTGTTTGGTTAAAAGCATCGATTTTGGGAAGAGAAATTAATAGTTTCAATGCGAACGGCACACAGATTACAATCTGCGATTTCTGCGTAATTATAGCGCGTGAAAACATTAACGCGTGCGTAATATCATTTTACGCTGGGAAAACGCGCAGTTTGGTCGGGACGCACGTGACCGGTCCATAGTTCATTTCCATGGACCGGTCCATAGTTCATTTTGCGGGCATAGTTAATTCAATGACTGCACTTTCAACCAATCAGATGACAGGAATCTATATATGAGGTATATAATTTGCTATGAGAAATGAGATGTGTATTAAAAGTGGTGTGCATATACCCTTACTTATCCACTGTGGAACCAAAATGGCTCCTGAATAATTAGAAAACCAAATAAAACCTTACACCCTGAGGTGGTATACTTAGTATGATCTGTGATAGATTCCACCAAGAGTTATGATGCATCAGAAATCCTTTCCACATCGTATGTCTAAACCCATCGTAACTCTAACATATAAATTTTATGGTAGAGTTAAGGCAGATTTGAGACCTATGATAGGGTTAGGAGTTGCCATATAATCCTAACTCTGAATGAAATCCACCCCAAGTCACATGTTATTACACAAGACATTGACATGTGCATTCAATCAAATCACGTAGCATGGAGAAAGATATGCTTGTAAAAAGACTGACCAACTGGGACGAGAGAAAGAAAGTTGGTGAAACAGGACAAGGGACAGTGAAGAGGGATAGTAGAATAAAAAGATCTACTCTCATGTAAAATTGGGAGGGCAAAAAGATTTGTTTTCAGGGGCAAACAATTTACAAAAAAGACAAAGAGGTCTGAGATGAGCTTGACAAATAAATATTGGAATTTAATCAATCAAATCACACTAGCATATCTAAAGTTAGTTTACATGTCATGAAAAAGTCTAATTTTCAAATTTCTGGTGATCCAAATCAGCAATTCTTATGGGATAATAAAAAACCTGGCACAATCAATTGTATATATTCGGAAAATGACAATCGACATCCAATTGTAGTCCCAAAACTGCCAATTTGTTCATAAAAACATATCAGGTATCTTCCAATCTTAGCCGAGCATCCAACTGAGGAATGACGTCATCTGGCTGCTACGTCATAATGGTGATGCTATGCTTGAATGGATCTTGCTGGCTCCTATGATCTTCCAGTTTCAATACTTACTCACGTATGCCCCACTGCTAGTGAGGCTCCTTTATTCCAAAATTTGTTCACATTTGATGGGGGGGCAGTTCTCTAGTGGTCTTCCAGAATCATTTTCATTGCATTTTACCGTCGGGTTTGACCTGAACTAAGCTAGTAATAGATCAACCATTTTTACTGACCTCATCTGAAAAATGGAGGGCAATCAGGTGGAAATTCAACAACCTTACCCCAGCCACATGCCTGCACACACACCCCCCACACACACACCCACACAGACTAAAAATCTGAATCAATTAAATTTCTGCAAGGTGGATGATGTGAGTAAAGATGACATTAATGCTGAAAAGATTCCTGCTTGGTGCTAAATTAATGACTAGAATTAGAGTCCCTCAAAATAACTAGTATTCAATACATATATATGTCACATATTATTATGGTTATAACAAAACATCAATATTCAAAGTCAAAGCTGCATGATAAGGGTGGAGAGTGAATTTGTTATTAGCAAGGTGAGTCTGTACTACAATTAAAAGCAGAATTCCTTTCACAAGATTTGCGTACTTTAAGCCTCCAGTGCCCCTGATTGGCTGCTAACGATAGTCGCAAAAGTACAAAGCTTTGCTCAGTTAGCCAAACGTTGATGGCCAGTATGTATTCTTTGTAAAAAGAGTTCTGCTTGACATTTGACCTGGGGTTCATTCTCTCATGACATCTGGGTTTACAGGTCTTAGATACTATTCTTGCATCATGCAAGGTCCATACCAATTTAACAGAACAATTGGTTGGTTGTCTTAGTACTTGCAATAGCATTACCAGAAAGAAAGACGATATCTTAAGATTTTAAAAGTACTTATAAAAGGAGGGGGCGGGTAACAAACTCATTAAAAAACATGCAACAATCTGCCTCAATTTTCTTGGTATTATGATGTATCTTAAGGGGGTACTACACCCATTGATTTTTTTTTTCATTTTTTTGCATTTTGTGAAGAAATTACAAAAAAAAATTGGACAAAGTGGTATGCAAAATGAAGGGGCAAATCTTCTCGTTTTATTGGTGGTATCGGTATCAATGTAGCTTACATGCTTTTACAGATAGAAGCCAAAAGGAGGTACATCACTGATGATTTAAATTCACTTCATTTTGGAAAGCTTACTATCAACGGATTTCGTTAAAATTTTGGATATATGTTGCTAACACATTAGGAAAATAAAGTTGATATGTAAAATGGGAATAAGTGGTTCCTGATTTCTGTTATGACTTCATGAACTTGGTGCTCCACAACTATCAAAAAAGGAACTGGTTAAAATGCTTCTATTTTCAATGTTGAGCTATATTTTGTATTTTTAACTTGCGACATTATTGCACTGAAACTTAATTAAGCCATAGGTAACAGGTTACAACAACCATACTACAGCAATGATGAAAAAATTGTATTTCTTGTCACCTATACAACCATATTGGGTAGTTTTCCGTAAGCTTAACGTTTGTGATTTTGGTAACTATTTTATATTTATTTGTGAAATCCGTCTCAACTAGGCATTCTAAATTGTACTCACCATTTACATCCCAAGGTATATTAGTATATCCACCATGCACTTCTCGATATATATCCAGTTAAAGACAGAATATCAAAATTATGCCTCATATGATATCACAGACTCTCACATGTGTATTCAAAATTGATGCTTAAATTTGACCTGAACCAATTGACCTATAACCTGACATACGGTGACCTAATAGCCTTTTTCTTCTCCTAACAACTAATTACTATGCATCCATTGTATAAGTGTTTATTTAATTTATTCAGTGTTATATCATGGTAGGTATTTTGCATGCACCACTATAGATTTTCTATAGAGAGTATAACAAAGGATTTAATGTATTCTATTCATGTACCCTACTTGAACATTTTGAAAAGAATAAATTATGGTTTGTTATGAAACACAGATCTGAGTTACTAGGTTACAGTAAACAAAAAATATATAGGTCTAAAATGACTTACTAAAATGGTTGAAAGTCACTTTATATGTAGATATATTTTATAAGTTCAGGACATGAGGTGATAAACATATATATGTACTTAATAAATTTGCAAGAAAAAAAAGAAGAGGGGTACTGATGAAAATCGGGGTATTATATCGCCTTAAGGGCTTGCAATAAGGGCCTGCATTAAGTCAGATTTATGCTGGAGAGGGAGCAAAGGGGGGAAAAGATGTTGAGGAGTATGCTCCTTTATCCCTACTGGTATGCCTACAAATGATGAGGGATACATAGCTATTTATGTCAACCATTTTCATCCATTCAATATCGGCATATCACAGAAGGTCATTGTATTTGACAGAGAGCAAACAAAATGGTCGACCAGCCTTCCAAGATTTGAAACAGTTGACATCATGAAGTGTTTTTTCTCATGACAATCGTATTTCCAAATACTTATTAAATTCATGTATTCTCAATTCCTCTACCTTCACAAGTGAATATCAGAGAGAATCAAGTGCACTTTACGACCGTTTTCTCCCAGTAATTTGTGAGTATGAACCCCAGACTTTCAAAATGTAGCAGGAAATAGCTGACATATTTCATATACATACAGTTTGGCTTCTCTTCCACACTTCATACTCATTCCGTTCAATTTGTTCATTTTAAATCTTATCCGATCTTAGCAGTTCTAGATTCACAATGTCATCTTCCTGCCTCACTCAAAAACAGTTGTCATTTATTTACTGACTGGCACACACCTTGAGCTGAGTTTCATAAATGTTTCTTGAATTGAATTCAATAATAACCATTCATGCAAACTTCATGCAGAAATAGTTTGTTGATTTGTTAATACAATTATTATCCATCATATGCAACAGTAACCAAGACAAAAAGATCATTGATAATCATTATATGCTCTTTTTAGGATTAAGAAAGGAACGTCACAAATTGATGCCAAAGTATCAAAAGAGGAAGATAAGCCAAACTATAGCTAGTTACAACTGTTAATAAAGTGCTACCGTATCTTGGAAAGATATAAAAGAATGCCAAGTTTGGTAATCTATTAATGAAGCTGTGCTAAAGAAAGCCCGTCATACATGAGTAGCTTACCTTGGCGGAGGTGCTATCTCCCTGCACAACCAAAGGCACATGGAGATAGTTTAGCTTAACAGATATCTTAGAATATTTACAGATTTAGCTAATTTGTGATGAATTCTGTCAAAATCATTTTAAATAGAGTAATCAAAATGGTCGAAAGCCAATTTTACGAAATAGTATATTGCTGACTACTCAAAAATATAGCTTAAAATAAAGATACCTTTGACTTCAGTAAATTAAACATGCCAAATATCATTCCCATGATACAAACGTAAAGCACCTAGTTTTAGCAGATTTTGGCAAAACACATCTCATATGTGACACATTCAAGCAATATTAGTTCAATTTTATGCCTTTCAGTAAAACAGTGATCAGACCCATAATCATAGGGTCGTGGGTTCGATCTCATCGCGGCCAACATGTTGTATCCCTGGGCAAGGCATTTTGCTTCACTTCCACAGGAGTAAATGGGCACCTGCTTATGTTGAGAAAGTAAACAGACTCATTGTGTGGGAAGAGTGGCAGTCTCTTTAGAGCAATGTTACACATGGAAGAGTCTGGCCCTAAGTTGCTTTAAAAGAGAGATGGGTCTGTAAAAATAGGCATCTTAAAAACAGTATCTCTAATTTTTGATTTCCTGCTTATTGTTGCTTCCTGCATGTACAAGAATGCTATATGAAAAAGTGAACATTAGACAAGTTAATTGATTCACATTGCTTGTTTATGTAACGTTTATGAAAAGAAAATATATAAATAAAATGATTACATTTTGACTGCAGCATCTACCCATTGATTAGGAACTACAAGTTATGTCCTGTGCAGCAATCAACTTGCTCAACCAGACCCCTTCTTTTATATGGAGAACAGTCAATTTGAATATTGGGAACAGATTTTGATGGTATTTATCTATTAATAAATAACTTTGGATTCTCCCCATGAGCAAATCATGCCACTTTATTTGTCAATTGCAAAGGACATAGCCTGTTTCCTCATGTGATAGCTTTCCCTACAACATCATCCCAGTAGTTGGATTTTGATATAATAATACCAATACTACATGATTTAAGTTGAGCAAACCCTCCAGTACCTTGGGAAACTTAGTTTGCCCTATTCCCTTTATAACAATGTAGTATCAAATGCATCTTGGTTTATACCGAGCAAATCTTAGAATATTCATTTACATCCAAGGTTAAAACTTGCTACGGTTTTACGATAGTACAATCACTGGGCAAAGAGCGATTTATTATAAGCGCTTTATTTTTGTGAGCTTTAGAGAAGCTGCGGCATTAGCTTAAATTATACCATTATAAAATTATTTCTTCAAATAAGCAATTGTACTCATTAGAATTTGATTTAAAATACAAATCATGTATGTCACCTATATTTAAAATCCAGATGAGCCCTCAATGGGATAAATGCATGTTCTCGATCTCACAAATTGATGAGGGCTTCATGTTTTTCCAATGACAATGACATGATTGAAACAGTACCATTATTTCTTGTTAATACATGCATTTTTTCAGCAAGCATTGTGTGCTTGTTATGCTATTAGAAATAGAAGAATATGCTGATTAATAAGTTGTACAGTGTTCATTAATTAACAGAGCTTTGTCATTATCCGATATGACAACGTCAAAGTGTAGGAGAGCTCAGACTCCACGTAGTCCCACCTGCCATACTGGATTGTCACATTAGGGTTTAATAAATAGTGTATCTGCTGCTTTTTTCAGAGTGATATCAAAAGATGATTGGCATCTTATGGCCATAAAATACTAAAAATTTCAGTAAGTGCCTGAAACATCGCTAGTGATCAATGTCAGTGGCGATTATATAACACTAGTAGCTTTTTAGTGGCTAGCTAGTAGCGTAGTGTGACTCATCCTAGGGGGGCACTAACCATGATTATGGGGCCCCGGCCTGATGGCCTGATGGGGGGGGGCACAACACTGTTTTGGCAATTTTCCTATGGGATTTTTTCCATGGGGGATATATGCCAAATCATGAGATTAGACAGTTTTCTTGAAGCTAACTAGTTGTGATCTGACACTGGGGCATTTTATATTAGCAACTTCTGATCGATATATTGACAATCGCTTGATGAAGTATGATATAGGCATTACAGTAAATGGCCATTTAAAATCCACACCCCCCCTGTGGAAGATTTAGCTAAAGTCTTCCACAGAGGGAGTATGAGTTTTGAATAGAATAGACAATTGGGTAACTTCAATTTGAAATACTCACTCCAGTTGTGGAAGATATAGGTAAAGCCATAACACTGAGGGAATGTGGGTTTCAAAATAATTAACCCTGACCAATTACATTTGAAAAACATACTCCCTCTATAGAAGATATTTCCAAAATCTTCCACAGGGGTAGTGTGGATTTTAAATGGAATAGCCCAATGTTGTGTGTTTTAAGCAAGCTTAGTAATTTGCACAACTCTTAATATGCAAATCACAAAAATCCCCTGAACAATCAAAGTTTGCTGGGCTAAAATGGCTAAAAAATCCAGCAGTACACTATATTTCCCCTCCATGAGTGACAAGCATGTATGGCAGAGTCGGAACTCTTCCAGTCATCTCTTTGGCTTAGTCAGATAAAGCATGTAATGAAATGGACTATATCAAGACAGCTCTATCACAGATACGTACCCTGAACCCTCTATAGACTCTATTCTTCATGACACCAATGAATTCTTGCTGGCTCAGTTTACCATCACCTGTAGAAGAGAAAACAATAAGAATGATTCGATCAACCTTTAAGTAACAGCCAGTGATGCCAATGCTGCGCTTTAGGTGCAAAATTGGGCTACTTGGCAATAATTGTCACTACTCAAAAACCCATACTGCTGCTTGCCTAAAATTGGGCTACATATTTGCAAATGTCAGGCTGCGGCAGTAATTTGACGTATATTTCCTTTCAATTTAGCCGTATTATAAAGGTTTTGTGTATCTGAAGTCCCAACTTGCAATGATAATGGATGCAAATTGGCAAGCTAATTCACCACACCTTGGCACTGAAAACTGTTGGCAACACTGGTAACAGCCAATTATTAAAGTAAAAAACTATATACATATTGAGTATAAAAAATAAAAACAAACCATTATAGTCATGCTAAAACAAAGAGCATATTGTTCAATGCACTGATCTCATCATAATGAATATGCAAAAAATATTTCCTGATGTCGTAGACACTGTCAACAGAACCACCCCTACTCAATGGGTAGTTGTAAATTTAGTAACATATGGAAACGCATGGAAATGGATGGAAAAGGATGGAAATGGATGGGGAAAGGATAGGAACGGATCGAAAAGGATGAAAATGGGTCGTAATGAATCAAAATATGACTCAAATATCTCGAAAGGAGTACAATAAGAGCTAAAATTTGTCAAAATGTGTTTCACCCGTTGGTCAAAATGCTCAAATCACAGGACGATGTGGCCAGTAAAAGCCGCCACAGCAGCATGAAACCACAGATAGTATTATATTCCAATATCTGTGATGAAACATTGGCAGATCTCAATAGGTCAAGGCCATAATGTAATATTACTACATAATACAAATTTTCAACATTTTCAAGATAATTATTGAAATATAAATCTTTTAAAATCCTTTTTGAAGTAGTTCATCAGCTATTATAAAGTACTAAATAAATAGAAAGTATCAATCCTGGAGAAGAACTGCATCATAAAAAAGTTTGGTGAAAATTGTCTTGAGTAAAAATTGTGTATTTTTCCACAATTCATTCACCAAATTGGTCTATAGATATGAAATCATATTAAATCAAATTTTAGAATTTTATGCTCAGATTAAATTTAAACACATTTTAAAGTCTATTTGATAGGGGAATTGGAAACTCATACCAGCGATATCCTCCTACATGCAGGAATAGGCCTATAAAAATGTATATAAATCAAAAGTTAAAGCCATGTACGATCTTTTAAATTGAGTTTGGTCAATTTTTTTCAAACCTGTTTTTTTGGCATACATGTATTAATTTTTGTAATGCATGTCAAGTCATATGTCCCAACTTACACCTAATTGGGATCATGGAGTTTTTATTTAATGCTAATAAATAATGTCATTGAGAAACATAAAGTAGGGCCTACAACTATTTATTTAATTAATTAATATCTTTTAATATTAATCTAAAATTAAAGAAGAATTGTGCTTTCTTTCTTTCCTTCTTGTGTTAATTGATTAATTAAAAGAAAATCAAGGCCTAATTGTTCTTTCTTCCTTCCATTACCATGATTACTAGTATTTGAATTTTATTTGCATGAAAAGAAAAAGCAAGAAAGAAAGAAATGCAAAAATAGGGAAGACAGGAAAACAAATGAAGACACAGGATAAGAAAACACATTTTGATGAATTTTAGCTCTTATTGTACTCATTTCGAGATGTTCGAGTCATATTTTGATTCATTCCTACCCATTTTCATCCTTTTCGATCTGTTCCTATCCTTTTCCCATCCATTTCCATCCATTTCCATCCTTTTCCATCCATTTCCATACGTTTCAATACGTTACTAAATTTACAAATACCCCCTACTCAATACAACTCACAATTCACTAACATGATGACTCAGCAAAAATGATTAATAACGTACTGACATTCATGATATTAATGTGATATTTCCAAGAGGAGTGTGATTTCTTAATGGAGTATAATCTTGTTTATGTGATGAATCCATTTCTCTACTAATAGCCAAGTATAAAGTGAGAATATTATATAATGGACCCTTTCAGGAGGACTTGAACGAAAAACATTCATAACCTCATCAATATACGGGATGGGTTCAATCCAATCACAGATAATAACTTTTAAATACACAGATGCAAATGCAGGTTATTGAAAAAGTATAATGACCGGGTCTTGTGATGTAGCTAAAAGTACGCTTTACAATGACGGCACCGCGAGGCATGTTATGCATTCAAACAATTTACGCAGAAGATGTCCGCCATATTTGGACATCGTATGATTGCGTGCTAGTGTGATTGGTTGCTAGGTGTATTTCCCTAATAGGCTATTCGATTTTTTTTACAGGGAAAACAAAAGTTACTGTTAAAATTGTGTTCTGTTTTATTTAAAAGAAGAAAATGTGATGAAAATTGAATTAGAAAAAGTGAAAGTGGCGGTTATGAATGAGGTTAACGACTGTGCATCAGTTATTTTTCGGGTATTGTGAAATATCTAAACATTGTGCTTTGGAATATCCCTCGGGCTTCCTCGGTTTCAAAGCACAATGTTTAGATATTTCACAACACCCTCAAAACAACTGATGCCCAATCATTAACCTCTTATCAATCAATTTCTGGCAATTTGAATGCGTCTTTATCTACCACTGCATCAAGTCAGGTAAGGCTGGGGTAAGAGTAACATGGTACATGACTAGTGTGAGCTATCATGTCACACCACACACTATAATCTTTTCTATAAACTTTTGACGAGATTGTGTTTTATGCCTACATTGTGTATTTACTGCATTGAAACGCACTTATCTCTGATTGGCTGCTGAGGTGATCTGTTGTTGCAGAGTGGAAATTTATGAATGAACTTTACACTGTATGCGATGTTAGCTCCGACTTTGCACTATCATGGAGTACATGCTCGTCAAAGGTTTACAGCAAAATATTATAATTGACATATTGTTGCCATTGTATGATTGTTGCGTGTATGTAACATCTTTTTGAACGAATTGCCAAAGATTTCCGATCAGCTGGTAAAAAGATCTGTAAGATTCATGCAAATAAGAAAGGTCTTGACAGACCACTATTATATTTCGAGGGTTTATTAGATGCGATGTTACAGCTTTATTATTTTTTTTATTCAAGCTCTTTCAAATCACCTGTTACCTTTAAGAAATACTGGATATGTTTTCTCCTTGCTCGTGGGAAACAATATGTTTGAAAAGGAAACTCTTGTGCACCTTGACGATGAGATTTATAATTGAAACCAAATGGGCCCAGAGGCCACAAAAAAAAAAAATTGTTTCACGTCCACCTCAGTCCTGACTAAATTTCTGGGATTGGTTCATATTTTTTGTACTTTTCAATTTTCATATTAAATTTAAGTTTTTAACACTGGACAGTAAAATGTTATTGCTCATAAAGAAGTCAATTAGTCAGAAGTAATTCATTGGTAGAGCACCAGCGCAGTCACCTTCGGAGCCTTATTTTACCCTTATACAGATGAGCACTCCATTATACTGCCTCTTTGAAGTTGTCTCGGGAAGTATTGCTTGAGTTGCACATCTCCTTGTCTTGGGTAGGCATCAAACAATTCTCTGAGGTCTCTGGAATTAGGACCAGATTCTGGTGGGTTAAACCCGTTTTAAGGGAATCACTTTTATTTTATTTTTATTCCACTTTCAAGTGTTTTTGTGGAATTCATAGGTCCGTATGCAGAAAACAAGTTGAACCAGTTCTAAAAATAATTTTGGGCCTGGTCTAACCATGGAGATTAGTCTTACGGAGAAGGAACATTTTGGCAATTACATACTGTATTCTATATTATTATTGATACTAAGGGCAAATACATGCAGCTCATAGATGGATGCAATTCAACTTTTGGACTTTGGAGGGAAAAAAAAGATCCCTCCCTAATTCTAAAATCCTCATAATCATAAAAAGGGCCTCATTGTTTTCCTCCAAGATGCTGAAAACTGATGTCAGTTTTGAAAAGAAAAAAAACCACCTCCCTCCCTCCTCACTTTTCAAAAAACATGTGGATGTGAAACAAATTTTTAATTATATATTTTGTTTTGCACACAAGTATGATACCCTCTTTACCATACAATCTGTCCACTCTTGTGACGATACATTTTGTCATGTAATGCAATGAATCTACATAACATCCTCAACACACGTACCAACCCTTGCCAAATACACTCAAGATTACGTGAGTGAATCAAGTTGACCCGACCCACTTTCCCCCTCTTTAAATTAGCTTACAATGAAAATCCTTAATATGAGAAGCAAAACTTACACAGCTACAACTGATTAAGCAACTTGTTTGTAATAAAATTAAATAATTACGTCCGTGTGATTATTTTCATTAAAGACTGAACATCAACCTGGCTGACATCTCAACCTAATTTCACGACTGGGCTATTCCAGTTGAAATCCATACACCCCCTATGGAAGACATGACCTTAATCTCTCACACAGGGGGTGTAGAATTCAAATGGAGTCACTCATTCAGATAACCTTTTGAAACAATAAAGTTATCCCTATACATTTCAAATTTACACTCCCTGTGTGGGAGATTAAGTTTTTGTCTTACATTGTGTCTGCTGATTTTGAATATCCAAATAATAAGCTTGAATTTGGCAACAAATCTATTTGCTACCAGGGTGTAAAGATTTGGAACAATATCCCAAATCATGTTAAAAACTACAGAAATCTTAACTCTTTTAAATGTTCTTATAAGGGTTCTCTTGTTTTAGATTACAAAATGTTAGAGTAATAATAATGGAGTCTGGGACCTGACAGGCCTTTGGCTTATTTCTCAGTCCTCCTCCACTATGTTTTCAGGAATTGTACTATAGATTTCTTGTGATTTTATTGTACTTTGCATATGTGGATAAATAAATAATGTTATGTTATAGGGGGTGTATGTATTTAAACTGGAATAGCCCATTGATGCACAATTAGACCATGATAAAAATGCAAATAAAATGAGTTCTCCCATCAAGAAGGTTTGATTTCATTGTGTGTGCATGTTAATGTGGGAGTATGCATGCAGGGGTGTGTTTGTAAGCAAAAACACAATAAAAACATCAAGTTATTACCCCTAGACCCCCACCCTGAGAGGTATATTCGTCTCAGCCCCCACCAATGTGTTGTTCCACTCCACAACTCAGAATGAAGCCAAGGTTTGTGGCACCCAAACCAGGGCAATGAATGGCGCCCCATTCTCAAAAACGGGGAAAAGAGCTAACCTCCCTTATGACACTTTCTTGAAAAATTACATGTGCACATTTGTACAAATATGACTAAATTTGGTCCTATAATCATGATGAATTTCAGCTTTGAATGGGGGCATCTCATAGCGACCATTTTTAATTTTAATTTTAATGAAAATATCAACTTTTGCTGTTTGAATGGATCATTTTATATATGGTTTGACATAAATCGGTTGATTCGGTGCCCCCATCAATGGTGCACGGGGCTACATGTATAATACAATCTATACACGCACTGCTTCAAAAAGGTTCCATACCCTTGTATCGCAGCCAACTCAACCACATGGGGTCACCAATGTGACCTACTTCAGTAGGGAAAACCCCCCCTGCTCTTCAATTCCCATCGGCTTTAATAGTACAGCATTATGTAATCCTAGACGTATTACATGATAAACATTTCCCATGTGTCTATCACCCTTTCATTCAAACCTTCCTCTCTAGGGAATACAGTTATGTAATATGATCAAGCAAAATGAGTTCTTAGTGGCTGAACTTGATTTTGAAGTTTCGCCCTAAAACAAATTTCAAAATCCTTTATATGTCTTATTTTATTAGCGACACAAAAACTTTATTTCAAAGGAGCTATGAATTCAATATTAATGTGATTTTCAGCATATTGAAGGAACTGAAATGAGCATGAATCTAAAATGAAAAGATGAAAATTGATTTTGGTTGATGAAGTGACTCCTTTTGTGTCACTTGTTAGCACGTCTTATAATAGGCACATAAATGTCTCCTCCCTCTTTGTAACAATATCTGGCATGTGATGATCTGCACGTAGCTATTTTTCTTGCACAGAAGTCGGATTAATATCAAGATTCACATGCCTTTCCAAACATCCCAGAACCAATTATAGGAGGCATGTTTGTTCTTTACTTCTAGTACATGATATGTAAGCACATGTCTCCCTATTTATAACAATATTTTGCACATGATCAGCATGTAGCAGTGTTTTCTTTAACAGCAATTGGACAGGTTGATTCCAAGATTCTAATCAAGATTCAAATGCCTCATATCAAAACAAACAAAAAAAGAAAAGAAAAAAGAAAAGTGCAGTCATTTATAGTGCGCTACGCACAGGCACAACGCCTAAACGTTGATCCACAATCTTCAGCACACTTTACAGGTTGTCTCTGACCATTACGACCCCATATCATTTAACATTAACTCAGGGACTTTGTATCTTAGGAGCGCACACCCTAGATATACCACAATTGACCATCGCAGCCTGGATCAACTCCCTGAGTTTCGTATGGGTTACAACAAGACAATTAGCAGTAAGTTCCTTATCCAGGGGAATTTTTACACTGCCAGGGTTTAAACCCACAACCTCTTGCACCATAGTTGAACGCCTTATCAATTGAGCTAACTGGACTGCAAGTCAAAAATGGGGGAATATCATCATTCTGAAGGACCAAAGGTTTGTTATTATGAAAGATCATTATTCCAAATTTAAAATAAGGCTTGTTATTTCTCCAAAGGCTTGCAAGTTCAAAGGGTCATTTCTCCAAATGAGAGAAGCTAATATAACACGGAAAAACAGTGGCATGATCGACAGGAATTATATAAATAAACCTAAACTAATATACATGTATATATGGAAATACAAAGTTATGATATTCTGGGACTTGCTCTGGATAATGAAGGGGGATATTAAACACACTGATGCTACTACACAAATGATGAATGCCAGTGATATATCTTTGTGGAAATCTTCAATTATTACTATTCTGTTTTACGATTCTTATTTCTCACAACATTTGATTGATTAGCAAAAGAGGAAGTTTTCGTCGATTACTATTCTGCTTTGACTGGGCACTCAGACAGCATTAAAATCAGTACAGATGTATTTTCTGCATCCTGTGCATTTGTGGCTACTAAAAATGTCTTTCACTATCTGATACAGAGCAGGTAACCTATAGACGAATCCAACGAGCCAAGTCATGGTCAGGATTTGGTCGGCCATATTTGGTTACCCGCATGCACCAAACAGGTATTGTGAGTACCCAATTGGGTGGATTAAACCCGCTTAAAATTCAATGTTAGATTCTTTTGTGTTGTAAACTGTCATCATTCTTTTGTCTACGTGTAACACGGGTGATAGAATGTAGTTTATAATACCCTTCAAGGCCGCATCATCTCACATTTTAGGTGAGATACTTGGGTACCCGTCGCGGCTAATGGCTGCCATTGAGGAGTAGGAATGCATGAAATTGGATTCGTCTATATGTAGAATCTGTAACTTGTTCGATGTTCCCGCACCTCAAATCTTATTTGCACAAGTGCACAATTAAAAAAAAAACATTTCCTATGTGCAGCCCACATCTGGGCCCTGATCCAGGGTGTTCTTCCTTGTACATCCAAAGATACCGGCAGGGCATGAGAATGGTATTAAATTATTCCCAATTCAAGTGTTGTGTGAATTTCAAAACTGTTTATGAACAATAAATCATTCGAAATGTTTATAAAGCAATCGTATTGCTTTCTTTTACCCGCATATCCAATGTCCAATGCCACCATTGTCCTATGCGCAGTAGCAATATTGCAAGTTGCACATATTATACATACTTTTGGCAACTCAATCAATATGAGAATAACGGATATAATTTTAGTTTTTCTATCTTGCTAATGCAACAGGCAGAACCAATATTTTGTAGTGCTACAAACAAGCAAATTATTTCATTCAATTCTGTGCATTTTGATGAGGATGCATTGCTATATTGGGGGTTGGTTTATACCTGAGACAAATATTTATATGCCAGGTGTCATATTTTTAGATGGTGTACAATATAGAATCTAAATATTATCAAAATGTTTACGGGGCAGCTATTGTAGATAAGGCCTTTCAGGCAAGAAGACCCACTTGCTGCCTGACATTCTTCACCAGCGTTTTACTTGTTTACACCTTCGACAAAGCACATTATTTTCTCAGGTCTGGAAATGTCTATTAGGCCAAAAAAAAAATATTGTTGTGTTGCCCTCAAGTGGAAAAATGGGAAAGTTGGGTCGGGCGGTCGGATTTTTTTTTTTTTTTTTTTTTTTAACCTTCAGATTTTAAAAATCCCAAATATTAAATAATGCTTCTTCAATTAGAGGACATTTGTCAATTTTGACTTCTGGATACCTGTTAGACATCAATTAAAGACTAGTCTTTCAATATAATATTAATTTTAAGTGAAAACATTGATTTTTGAACAAATCTGTAAAAATCATCATTCAAAAAAAAAAAAAAAAAATTATGACCCTGATTTTTCAGGATTTAGGACCGGACAGTTGAGGGCAACACAACAATTTTTTTTTTTTTGGCCTTATACAGATCAACATGTTGTTGATTGAATACCCAGGGGGGCCACTCATATATAAAAGTTGTAAGCATGCGTGTGAATGCACTTCAGAAAAGCACCCTTAACAAGGACAACCATTGTGTCTTCAAAATGACCCTTAACAAGGATAATGGTTTGTTAACCATACCCTTACAAAATTACAAGTGGATTAAATCTAACCCTTAGCAAGGATGCATGATCAATTTTGAAGAAAAAAGTAAAAGACATCAACTTTCAAGGTTTCTTATTTCCTTTATTATTATACTCTAATTGGATACTTCCTAACTGGATTTGGTAGGCTTAGGCCTACTCAGTTATCATTATTCAAGATAGGCCTAATTATCGCCTGCATTATTAGGGCAGTACATTTTATTATGACGATTGTAGGGGTATAGGAATGTGATTAGATTTAACTACCCTTATCACGGACACATGATTTTGAGACCCTTAACACGGGCCCGTGCGGGCCCGTGTAGCAGTAGAAAAAAACACCCATATTCCGCGTTTTTGTTCACACGCATGCTTACAACTTTTTATATGAGTGGCCCCCCCCTGGGATTGAATACTGCAGTCACTGAGCAGCAACAATTAATCCTAGTTTACAAAGTTGATCTCATTCACAGAGAAGTGCCAAGTTTTTGTAGAGGAAATATATCTATTAAGCTATTTGTTGCATGCTGTATCCCTTCTTCATTTTGATCCATTCATCCATCTTTGTTCTGGAATGGTTCTGGTAAGCTCTTTCAATACATGTAAGTAGTGATTTCCCAAGAGGGCCAGATAAGACAATATTAATTTCAAAATGATTAGGTCGCATATGGTGAACTTGTATACTGTGTGTATACTGTACAATGCGCAACATGAAACATATTTAAAAAAAAGTTTTTACCTTTCTCACAAAGAACACTACGCAACATCTGCGTTTATCAGTTTTGTATGCCTCATATCAATTCTTCATTCGACACCTAGTCCGGTCAAATGTGGAGAACTTGTTACTGTGTGTGAACCTGGGGAAGGGGGAGGGAGACTCAGTACAAATGGCCATACCCACATGTGTCACAAATATGGGTCCTCTGGTGGCTCCTTCTTAGTAAATTATGGTATAAAAATGAGTACGGTAATGTTTTAAAAATTTTTTGAAATGTTGTAAAAATTGAACGGAATTGCATTAAATTTGCCTAAATATCCGAGTCTCAGATATGGGTTAAATTTTCTTGCAAAATTGGTATAAACATGGGTCCACTTTCAGATTCCCTGAGGCACATCCCCTGGCGCTATTAGAATTAAGCTTAAAGTCGCTGTTGGTCGCAGTGCTTATGCTTAATGCGTGACTGGCATGCGGTTATGTGAATTTACGCGAGTGTGAGTTGGGACTTTATTGATGCACGCAGTAACAAAAGCTGAACAATTTCCGCCTTATATAAGCCAAACAAACTTATGTTGGGGGCTTCAGTCACCAGTGAAAAGTGACTAAACTGATGAACACGATCATTCTTTACCAAACAAAATAAAATGTGATTCATAGCTGTAGGCAAAATATTTAATTCTCGATCACAAGAGGATGTACCTTCTGCGTACTGTCGCATCAGTGTTCTTTTCGTGGAACAACACAATTGCGCAAATTCTCAAAATAATGTGCTTCCACCGTAAGCATGTGGCTTTGCGTACTACGCTTGACGCAAATATCTGTGCGTACCCAAGTTGGCCCTCATGATCGAGAATTAGATATTTTGCCTATAGCATCAGGATTTGTGATGAAGAGTGAGTTTGATATGTCAAGAAGCTTTTCACCAATGCCAAGAATGGTCCATTCCAGGTGTAATCCATACACCCCCTAAGAAAGACATAACCTTAATATCCCACACAGGGAGTGTAAATTTCAAATGGAGAATAGTATAACCCATTCAGGTAATTCACACTCCCTGTTTGGGAGATTAAGGTCATGTCTTCAATAGGTGGTTTCAACTAGAATTTAGCATAATCTTTGTACCTCTATCTATATTCCAGGTATGCCTGCAAAATGACTGTAAACATCTTAAATTTTGAAATGTTCTTCTTAGATAATTGAGCATATTAAGTGCCAAAGTCAACACCCTAACACTAGAGTGAGCTACTAGCTAATCCATGCACAACACATTATACTTATCCATATATAGACATTACATCTCTTTCAGGCCAAGTTTGGATTGACTGTAACTTTCTTGATACATAAAAAGTAGTGAGGTACTAGTAATTGAATCATATTAGTGTACAAGTGGCTAAGTCCATCAGTTTAAGCTTTAACAATGTGACGCCACATTATACACTGGACTTGTAGTTTATACATGACTCTGGCACGCAATCACGTGAGACGGTTATTGTTTAAGGGGGTGCTACACCCAAGTGGTAAATTTCTGACTATTTTTACATTTTTCTCAAAAAATAGTTACACACTGGTAACAAAAGTTATGTATATTATTGGGGCAAGGTATCCAATTACTACGCTGAAATTTCAGTGACTCAAGACAAGCGGTTCAGTATATATGATAGGAAACAAGGTACATCCTAGCGGTACCTTATTTCTGATCATAAATAACAAACCGCTTGTCTTGGGTCACTGAAATTCCAGTGTAGTAATTGGATTCCTTGCCCCTATAATATACATAACTTTTGTTACCACTGTGTTATTAGTTTTGAGAAAAATGCAAAAATAGACACAAATTTATCGAGGGGTGTAGTACCCCTTAAGTTGATATTTTCAGAGTATTTCATTTTTACCGCTTTTCATTCTCCAAGCAAATAACCTACATGTAGTAAAATTATCTCTGGACTATATAAATCCCTTTGTGTATAATTTAAGTCTATGTGAGGAATGATAATACTGATAATTTGAAAATAAGTCAAACTGGTTCAAAATTGTTTAAGCACAAAAACTAAATTCTGCCAAAATTTCCACCGTAACAATTAGTATACTTTAATATCACCTGTTGTCTTAATAGGGCATTTCGTGATCCACAACCTCATCCCCCACTTTTTTCAAAAAAAGTTGAGATTTTTATACCACTGGAAACCTCTGGCTACATAATGTTTATGTACCAAAAATTTCTTGCAGATTATTTCGTTTAGCAAAAATATCGTCAAATTTGAATTTCGTTCTGGTGCACCAGAACGAAATTATAACAGTGGCCTATCGAGCAGTGTAATTCACATAATCATGCATAACTCGCAAACGCAAAATCGGAATCAACTGAAATTTTTGGAATAAGCTTTTTTCGTGGATATCTACTGAACAATGTCATAAAAAGAGGATGCTAGGATCACGAAATACTCCTTTAAATATTTTATGTAATAAATGAGTATGCCACTGCCAGATGTGTAAGGAATGTCTCCACATCAAATTATATTTCGGCATGTGTTCCATAAGATACAACTGGGTGTGGTCCTGACATCATGCAATCAGGCATTATTATATTTCAGCATGTGTTCCATAAGATACAACTGGGTGTGGTCCTGACATCATGCAATCTTGACATAGGACAAACGCACGGCGCATGCGCGGACCGGGAACTTTAAACAAATCGGAAATGTCACTTTTTGATGTAAACAAAGAGTTCGTACATGGAAACTATACTGACATTTCACCTTTTTACTGTCTATAAATAACGCGATCGGATGAAACTAACTTGTTGAATATAATCACTACAGTCATGACTTTTATCAGCATTAATGGTTTGGCTTGGTTTGAAAAAATAATATCGAAAAACATCGCTTTTACATTCCGCCTTCATGTCAAAAAAATGAACATAAATTTCCTCATAATTTTAGTGTAAAAATGTTGCCAAAACCATGCCAGTGGCAAGCTGAGTTTTTCATTTTAGGACCTGAAACTAAAAAATAATGTTTGGAGTGGTGTTTTCTTATTAATAAATTCTGAGACGGAGGATTGGTTCACTGAAAGTGAAGTTACAAAGCAAAATCTGACCGGGCATGATTTTTCCCAAAAGCGACCAGTATTTGCTCAGTGCACAGTAGGTAAGCTTTTAAGCTTACCTACTGTGCACTGAGCAAATACGGGTCGTTTTGGGAAAATCATGCCCGGCCGCATTTTGAATTTGTGAGACGTTTAAAAACGTCTCACAAATTCAAAATGTATCTAAATGTAGTAGCTTGTGGTGAAGCTTCAAATTTTACAAGGACCCTGTTTACTCATAGATTTTTTAAATTTACATGACTTTTGCATCTTGCAAAATGTGAATAAATTCAGTGCATTTTACATTTTTCTCCATTTTCAATAGGTTTGAAGTCCGAAAGTTTGCCTATTTCAGTAGGCCTATTTGAGTCTGGGCAGTCGGACATTGTCATTGGAGTCTTTTGGAGATATTGTAGGCCTATTTTATATATACGGGTCTGTACAATAATTATGAGCCTTTGGATTGGAAGGGGAAAATTAGGGGAAAAGATTTTCGGCAAGCCTCCATTTTAATAAGTTTGAATGCCAAGTTTGCATCTTTGAGCCTCTTGGGTCTGTACAATATAAATTATGAGCCCTCAGGAGGGTAAAATTGGAGGGTGGGGAGATTTTTGGCAAGCCGAGAAGGGGCATAAGCAATTTTTTTCTCCATTTTCAATAAGTTTGAATGTCAAGTTTGCATCTTTGAGTCCTTGGCGATATTGTAGGCCTATGGTGTATTATATGAGCTATGTACAATAATTATGAGCCCTCGGGAGGGTACAATTGGGGGGATAAGTTTTTAGCAAGCTGAGAAGGGGCACAAGCAATTTTTGGCAGGACGGGAGGGAAGCAATTTTTGGCACATATTTACTGGCACCTTTTGGAAAACACTTGCAGAAATATTAAAAATTTCCTGCTCGCTACACTCCCATCATATTCTAGCACATTTAGGGGCTATCATTTTCTTCGGAAGGGGTCCCAAATTTTTTTTTGTCGGCGTTAATAAAATTACAACCACCTGTATTTCGGGAACAAAAATTTTATGACCCCCACAGCCCACACCACCAATACACATATCCCCTAAACAGGCTAAAATTGTATTGAAATCAGTCTTTTTGAATAAAATAAACACACTATTTGTGGTCATCTTGTGACTCCCTACATTGTGGTCATCAAAAATTTTATGACCCCCCTCCCCTATATATTTGGGACCCCCTTCGAGGAATATGATAGCCTGTTAAAGTTTGCAAATTGGGCAGTGCAAATTGGGGGGCTGCAAAGATTTTATTTTGGCAGGCCAAGATTGGGGGAAAGCAATGTTTGTTGGCAGGCCAAAGGGGAGGGGGCAATTTAAAAAAATTACCCCCATATTACCCCCCAATTTTACAATTCCACTGATTCAATTAAGGTACATGATTCAAGACAACAAGAAAAGCACAAAGTTAAAGTCACATGCATTGCCATATGACAACATAAACAAAGTGGCAGGATGATCCTCCATGCACTGCTTGGGAGAAAAACCATGGATGCACCACAGCAATTTATAGGCCTAATGCTGGTTTTGTACCATGCCGCTGAGCGGCGTGGCGCGCACATATTGTGAGCCAAACGGACACAATCAAGGCTTGTCATTGGTTGATATGTCTTGCCGCTGCGGCAAGCCGCATGACGTATGAACCATTGACAAGCCTTGATTGAAAGTCTGACAGGGGCATTACACTAGCAGTGCTGTAGAGCTTGAGCCATGGACGTGGACTTGAAACTGGACTTAAGTAGTGTTGCCAAAACTTTTCAGCATTAAGGGGTGGCATATTGGCTCGCCAGGCAGCAGTAAAGGAGTCTCAAGTCAGGGACTGCCTTTTGAAGAGAGCAAGAGCGATCGCTCTCCACTGCTCTCCTTAAATCTGGACTCTCCTTAAATCTGGTATAGGAGAGTGATTTTTAGCTCTCCTTAATTGACCATTCTCTCCTTACATTCTATTGTAAATGATCTAAACATCTCTCCTTGAAGGCCCCAGAAGAGCTATTTAATGCTCTCCTGCAAATTACAAAAGACAGTCCCTGTAAAGTAGCCTTTCTTTTAAGCTTCCAAAAAAAACCATCCAGGTGCTGTCGTGAGACTATACAGTTCTCTAGCTTTCTGCTCAAAATTTACTCCATAATATAACAGGCACTACATATTATTGTTATCCTGCACTACAATTGGTTTGATAGCTTTAATATGACATGATGAACTGAACAAGGGTCATGTGCTATTCACAGGGTCACAGGTCAAACAATGAAACAAAGTTGCATTCAACATGGTACCTGAGGATTATATTGATCTTAAAACCAAGTAATCATATGGGCTATTCCAGTTGAATTTCATACACCAGTACCCCCTATGGAAGACATGGCCTTAATCTTCCACACAGGGAGTGTGAATTTCAAAAGGGGAACCCTAAATGGGTGACTACATTTGAGATCTACAATCCCTTTGTGGGAGCTTAAGGTCATGTCTTCCATGTGTACCATATAGATTTGGTAATCCCAATGCAGTTGTGTTTGTCAGTTTTGAACACTAACTTTGTCCCACCCCTCAACATGGACTTGCCCCCCCCCCCCAAAAAAAAATACCAACCTCATCACCTGTAGGTTGGTGTACATATTGGCCTGTAATAATTTTCACTACACTTGCCCAAGGTCCTGCCATGTTTCCAACACTCTTCAATATGCCCCTGTCAGCAGTAAAGATACAGTGGCAACTCGTTAACACGAACCCTCTTAACATGAAGTTCCTGATAACACGTATGTATACATTCCCAAGCATACATTTCACATGTTATTAGAACTGGATAACACAAACTCCTGATAACAAGAAGTAAAATTTGAATTCGCACAACTTTGTGTTAATGAGTTTCCACTGTAGCATTAATTGGTAGTCCGCAATATGCCCCCCTCCCATCAATCAGCAGCCAATCACAGGCGTGCACGGCTGCGATATCGCAGCGCCGATGCTATAAAGTTGAACAAAATCCAACTCCATCGCGGACCTAAATTTCTACCACGCGATGAGAATTTTTACCGCCAAGCTTGTAAAACCCTGGCTCAGATTTCAGTGTTTATAGCATCGCATCGCTCTGTGATAGAACCAGACTTTAAATGCACATGTAGGCAGTGAAAGGAAAATACATTTTCAAAATTTCCCCTGTCCCATCAATACATTAAAAAAACTTTTTAACTTAATTTTATTTTTGTACTTCACTTGCACATTAAAGCACCAAAAAATTTTATGCATAAAAGCTATTGTTTTCTAGAAAAACAAGCTAAGCTAAGTACTACTGGGTGTGTTTTATGGGTGGGTGTATGTATGTATAACTTTTTTTTTAAGGGCCTGTACAAAAGGCACAGCATATAGTGCTACAGGTAAGTAAAAATAGCACATGGGATCTTTTTAACTGTGTGTGCAACAACAAGAATTTCAATTCTTATTTACCATGTTTACCTCACTGTAGGGCTATGTGCTAAAATGGCTTTCACATACTTGTGTGTGTGAGTTTGAGATACAAATTTTGGGGGAGGGACATATTATATAGATAGGTCTATGACCGAAAATTCATGTTTAATTTTGCTACGCAAATAAATTTATACAAATGTGGTTTGACACCAAATATTTCTGCTCATGGACTCTTTTACTTATAGATAAACATATTATGTTACACACACAATTTTAAAAGGTGAACATTAAAACATATTATAAGAGTGCCTGGGGCACAGACCACACCCAATTATATTGAGGGGCAAATTGTCTGCAAGCCAATCTGCTAATTCCAAGTTGGATCAGTGAAGGTTGGAGTACTACTGAGTTGGTTTAAAATTTTACATTGTATCCCTACAGGGTTTAGCTTGATTCAATTGATTTAAATCAAGTTGAAATAATTTTCATGATTTAAAATCAAATGATTTTTTTAAGTCACTGATTTAATCAATTTCAGTTCATTTTTACCATTTTTGATCAATTTAAGTTAATTTCTTCCTTAAATTGACTGTTTTACTATATATACTATTAAATGCTTCTCGCTTTTTGATTACAATTAAATTACCAGTGTCTCTATCATGTCATTTTATCTATTGCTAAAAATTCATTTGCAAGGTGCAGAATTCAACAGGTATTTTTTTCTGGAAATTTTTCCATGATTTTAAATTTTTTTTGAAATTTTCACCTGTAAAAACATATTTTCACCTGTAAAATATAATTGTGATAATTTTTGTAATTTTGGGTTTTTACTGGGGGGGAAAGAGTACTGACTGGGTGATTTTGCCTAAATGCCAAGTTGCTCTTCAAATTGAAAAATTTAAGGGTCTTTGGGTGACAGATCAAATGGAAAAATAGGGGTCTTTGGGTGACAGGGCATGTGTTCGAAAACAATTAATATGGGGTCTTTGGGTGACAGAGACGCTGAAAAGGGGGGTCTTAATAGCCCTACATACACATCACCTCCACAAAGTTGGTGTGCCTCCCCTTCCCGGGGCTCAGGGCCGGAGTTACCCTTTTTGGGCCCCTCACCGTGAGGAAGGCATGTGCCAGGGATTGAGTTTTAAGGCATGCCAGTGTGATCACACATCTTAATTCACCTGCCCGAGTGTGATTTATAGCACAGCTCAAATTTCTAAATTTACAGAGAGCAATTTAACAGCACACCCAATAGCCAAGCTGACAAGCCCCAGAAGTGTGATTTGTATTGTAGCATGTCAAGCCTGTATAAATTTTCAAAACTCATTGCAACCCCTGATGATGTGCACTCAAGTGGTCAAGTTTTAGTTTCCATATAAGATTGAGTGGCGTTGGAAAGATTTTTTTTAGGAGGACGGGCATATTTTGTTTCGATAGGACTATGCTATTTAAAGGGCCAGTGACAGTGTGCAAGAAACCGTCAACACAAGCAGAATTTTTGGCTGCTTGCCCCCCCCTCGCCAAAAAATCTTTGCCCCCTTTGACGTGCAAAAACCTTCCCCCTTTTGTCGTGCAAAAAATCTTTGGCCCCCCTTACACATGCAAGATTTTGGGAACCTTAAATTGTCTTATCATAGTACGAGCGCAGTGAGCTGGAAATTTTGCATATTTTGAATGTGTTCCTAATCCTAACCTTTTCCTACACTTTTTAGGGTGTAAGCCAAAAATCGCTTGACCCCCCCCCCCCCATTTCGACCCGCCAAAAAATGCTTGCCCACCTATTAGCCTGCCAAAAATCTCCCCTATAATTCACCGCCCCAGGGTTACAGTGCAATTTGAGGGCCCTGGGCCCGGGCTCATCTGGCCCAATATTAACTGAATCCTGCTCTGGATAGACTTGCTGTACCAAAATACTGAACAGGTTTCAAATACTTCATAGCATTATTATAAGGACCGTTCACAAACACTTGTTAGGGGGGACCTGATGCAAAATGGGCGCCCTTAAAAGTTTTGACCCTCTTAAGGGGGGCCCTGAAAAATTGACCACAAACTGGGAAAATTGTGTTTTGCCTTTCTATGGGTTGACCCATAATTTTCGTGTCAAAAAGGGGGCTGAAATTTTGAGATCCGAAAAGGGGGGGGGCAAAAATTTTGTGATGAAATTTTTGGCATCAGGCGCCTCTGAATAAGTGTTTGTGAACGGTCCCATACAGTTTTAACTTTTAAGCTTACCTGTACAATTGAAGGCAAATCATTGCACTGTTCGCAGGTCTTGCCCGCCATATTTTGCTTTGTAACTTCACTTTCAGTGAACCAATCCTCCGTCTCAAAAGTTTTTAATAAGAAAACATCCCTCCAAACATTATTTCTAAGTTTCAGGTCTTAAAATGAAAAACTCAGCTTGCCATTGGCATGGTTTTGGTAACATTTTTATACTAAAATTACGAGAAAATTTAAGTTCATTTTTTTGACATGAAGGCGGAATGTAAAACGATGTTTTTCGATATTATTTTTCAAACCAAGCCAAACCATTAATGCTGATAAAAGTCATGACTGTAATGATTATATTCGCAAGTTAGTTTCATCCGATCGCGTTATTTATAGACAGTAAAAGGTGAAATTTCAGCATATAGTTTCCATGTACGAACTCTGTTTACATCAAAAAGTGACATTTCCGGTTTGTTTAAAGATCCCGGGCCGCGCATGCGCCGTACGTTTGTCCTATGTCTACATGCAATCAGGCATTATTCTTATAAATGATTCAAGACTCAAGACAACACTACTTTCTAATTCAATTAACATGAAAAGATTCACTTTTGGCACTTTATCTTTGACACCATGGTAAATAGTTAAGTGGCTTTATATTATCGTATATCTTGGCCCATAAGCAAAAAAACATGGCATTAAGCTTTAACACTGAAACTTAACTTTCTTTCCAATACTTTTGCACCATCTCTACTTATTTTAGAAATATCTTCCACAGGGGGAGTATGAATTTCATATGGGATGAACACATAGGCAGCTCCATTTGAATTTCATACACCCTCTGAGAAAGATTCAACCTGAATCCTCAAAGTTTCAAATGGAGCTGCTAATGTGTTCATTCCATTTGAAATTCATACTCCCTCTGTGGAAGATATTTCCAAAATCTTCCACAGGGGTAGTGTGGATTTAAAATGGAATAGCCCATTGCCTCTCAGACAACATAGCAACTCTATGTGACAAAGAAGTAGCTTGTCGTAGTGCTAACAAGTCATAACATTTGCATGTAGAATGATCTGATACGTCATCATACTACTAATGAGTTCATAATACAACATGACACATGATCAAGCCTTCTCTATTAATAAAAGATTAAGCTTATTTAGAACGTGATTGGGAGTTTGTCCTTCATCAAGGCGACCTACTTCTACGGCTGTCAGACAATATTTATTCCAATTCCTAACAAAAATCATTGACAATTTACATCCTCATGTTGCATGATTACACAAATCTCATGTAATACACCAAGTGTAGCCTATTCTCAAATTGACGATGCCTGGCAGATCACTGGGAGGGTAACATGCAACTTTTCAGCCTGGGAGTGCTTGGGACAACTCAGGTGGCTCATGTAAGGCTTGTACATCGGGCTATTCCAGTTGAAATCCATACACCCCTTATGGAAGACATGACCTTAATCTCCCACACAGGGAGTGTGAATATCAAATGGGGGGGGTTACCTATTCCAGTTGAAATCCATACACCCCTTATGGAAGACATTACCTTAATCTCCCACACAAGGAGTGTGAATACCAAATGGGGTTTCCTAAATAGATGACTTCATTTGAAATCTACACCCCCCTGTGAGGGATATTAAGGTCATGTCTTTCATAAGGGGTGTATGGATTTCAACTGGAATAGCCTAATTTTGGATAGTCTGTCCTAGTTCAATGACATTTCCACAACCACATACATTTACACAGGATGTGCATCTTTTATTTTATGGTCTGGTTTTAAGTCAGTATAATACTCTGTTCCTGTTTTCTATCGATAGAATCAATGTCATTTTACACAAGAGGCACCTAAGACACTTCTTTGCAATCCTCGTTATTTCACACCTTAATTAATAAATCCAACTGGGTGGGTGGTTCACATATTTCCTCTAATGTAGGCCCATAACCAGGATTTATTGGTGGGGCTGATTTTGAAAAAAAGGACATGGGCTGGATTTAGAAAAAGTGGACCATTTTTTCCCAAATTTGGACACTTTTTTGACCAAAAAGGCATTAAAAACCTCTTTTTTTTTTGCTCGCTATGCTTGCAGAAATGGAACTTTTTTGGGTGAAGAAAGGGGTATTTTTTTTACCTTTGGCGACTTCTGTTGTCCCAGTGGTGTAGCCAGTGGGGGAGGGGGTGCCCGCCCTTGATGGCCGTCGGTAGACGGAAGGTGATGGTGAAAAAATTTTGTTGATCAATGGTCTAATATTTTACTTTGCTTATGCACGTTGGTGAAAGAATAAA
Organism: Amphiura filiformis; assembly: GCF_039555335.1. Lineage (NCBI taxonomy): Eukaryota > Metazoa > Echinodermata > Ophiuroidea > Amphilepidida > Amphiuridae > Amphiura > Amphiura filiformis. The sequence continues at coordinate 7,701,977 of NC_092636.1, read as the reverse complement.
TGGAAAATTGCATAAAAAATGTTTAAAAATTGTGAAACCAAATGAATTATAGGCCTACATAAAATTAGTTGTTTTTTGGTTGCTAGCGCCTGATATCCTTTTTTTTTTTTTGCTCCGGTCCTGCTCTAATGATTTCAATTTTGCATGGGCAGCTTGACCTCCTATACACAAGCAATGAAAGGAAAAAGGTGGATACTTGAGGAGGGTGGGTTCAAGATGCTGAATAACACTTATTATTAGTGGTCACAAAATATCCTGAAATTCACTGTATAACATTTGCTCCATGCATTTCTTTCACCAATTAAAGAGACCCATCCTCAAATGTTTTCCCCTGGGTACTCCAGTTTTCATCCTGCATTCTAAAATTGGACCCTGAATTGGACCCCTTCCCATATTCCCATTTCATCTCATCTGGTTCACTTTGCTATTAAATGCGTTAAATTGTGCTTCATAACAGTGCATTGAAATCAAACTTGGTGGATGTCTCAGTCACCCGTTATATTAATCTACTTTATTATTAAAGTTTTCAGCAACATTAATACAATCATATTTCAGGAACTGCCAATATTAATGGGGGATTTTCAGCAAATTGTAGCCTATTGTGCTTGTATGACACTGCATCTCTGACTATCGAGGCAATGCAATTATTTATATGATGCTCACATTAATCATCACAATGCTGATTATCGGTTTTACACATACAACTTTGTCAAAGGATGTGGCAACATAACTTAATCCTAACAAGGGAGTTCATTGTGCTCTAGATCCAAGACATTCATTTCTGCTTTGCTGAATGTGATAATTAAAATACAATTTCACTAAGGTTATTCATCTTAAATTGGACCACTGACAATGTGAGTCTTAAGAACTACCAGGAAGTTTTCTATTGCTTTTAATCCAAAATAATGAGCGCTATGGGAAACTTATTATTACAATTATGAAAATAATACAAAATTGGTGCTTTCCTAAAAACACAACATATTTAGCTTTATCACCTTTCACTTGGTAGTTAGGCAAAAGTAGTCTTTTTCTCTTATTTAGCAGAAAATCAAATGAAAATCACATGTTAATGTGATTTTTAGCCAAAAATCAATTTTGCTTATACCTTTGAACATAGCCAGAATTCCCCAATTTTGTGAGGGTACGTTATGACATCATAGCACCATTATGTGGGGAATGTTTGTAATTATTTTTGTACCATTGGTTAGAGGAGACCCATAGATATACTTAATATAGAAAAGTAGAGGTGTTGCAGCTCCCCATCATGTTATGTGTTACAACATATGGCCTAACTATTAGCAGATCTCAAACTGACCATTTGTGAAAAAAGAGGAAATGTTTAAAAAAAAGAGGAAAATAGTGCAAAATCATGCTAAAAGGAGTTCAAATTAGGCTGAAAATAACAAATAATGCGTAAATTTAAGGAATAAAAAAAAGAGGAAATCAGCTAAAAAGAGGACTGTATTAGAGAATAATGTGAGATGCATATTTCATTATTTGTTTTAATAGTGGACATGGGCTACGTGACAAAAGTCTTATGTAAATTGATACATTTACAGTCATTTTTAATATAATTATCTAGTAATTCAAGCTTTAACTTAGCGATAAGTGAGCACATCCATAAAGGCGGTCACGTCACATTAACATCTAATAAAGAAAGACATTTATGGTTTAAATGAACGATTACATAAGTAATTTGGGAACTTGAATGTCTCATGATGTTTCCTGTATACCTCCTGTAATATTAGGCCTACAATATAACATGATACGTATGTGTAACATGAAACTGAGCCAGATGGGGTGGGGATCATGAGACACTCCCCGATGTCAAATATGTCTGTAAAAATCTTCCTTATGGCAGTAAAAATGTCTAATTTTGATCAAATTGAAATTAGCAAGACCCATTTTAGGTAGCAATCAGTCCCATTAAAGACTTTAGGACATTAATAAAAAAGGATCATTTCCAATGATGACCAGTGGTCATATTTCTTTACCAAATAAATATGGAAGTAGACAAAGAAATATTAGACTAAAACATATTAAATATATAATTACAGGAAATATGGCTTTCCTAGGAGTATATAACCTGGGGAAACATTCTGGACAAATGGACCTAAGCAAGGATTCACAATGTATCGTTTTGGTTTGGTATTGTGAGAAATTTCTCACCACATGGTTCTGGATAAACCAACTAGCTACAGTGTACATCACAAGCTTAAGTTATAGCAGAAAAACAGGCAAGTATGAGTTTTTGGTTAGTGTCATTACCATGGAATACAACTGCCACAACTAAACATCCTTATATCAAATGATTTCACAAGGGTGGATCCCAGATTTAAAATTAAAAGATTAAATTACCAGGGGTGAGAGGATAAAACTAGCTATAAGTACCCAGAAAAAAGCCAATTATGAAGACTTGGCAGGGAGCTAGTGTCCCCTACCCACCCCAGAATCCAATATGTAAGTTAAACATACGACTAAGACCAAATTTTTCTTTGGTATCACTAGTCTACTGTAGTAGACCATTTAAATTTATCATCCCTCTAAATCCCACCATGGAAAATTCTCCAATCCTGTTCTGATCCAATAGCTATCTATCCATGAGAAAAATGGGCAGGGCAGTCACTACTGGGGATGTAGATGTGTTGTGTTTTATGCATGGAATGGTATGAATTGTTTAAGAAAGGAATGCAAAGCAGACCTGCCATATTGAATATCACACTGGAGAACGATCCCAAAAACAAAACTGCCAAGAAAAATGATTTCTCCCTGGCTGTGCGGGTCTCTTTGTATATGTATAAAGAATTTCTAATTCGTCCACATTCTATAGAGGTTATCTGTGTTCTATAAGCTGCATATCCTATCAACGACTGCTATACCTTGTTTAGGACTTTCAAAAGAAGTCCCTGCATGTGCAACCATCACTGTTTCAAAATAGCCAGCCAAAGTCATGTAGGTAACTCCAAGGTCATGCATTGAATTGGTATGAATGAGGAATACTACGGGAACCAGCGCCTTTTGTTAGAAGTCACACATGAGTGAAGTGGATAACCTCGATTGGGATGGATGGATAAAGGGAGAAATAAGGTATAATTCCGAGTATCATTATATTAGACTATTATGTTCACTATCATAAGACAGACATTAGTAACTAAAGCTATATTTTTATGCTACTCCGATTAGAAACAGAAAAATCTCTACTCAACGTCATATATAGATCAAGGCGATTACGCCCAAGTATAACAGCTTATGATGTTCATGAGTATCATTAATCCCTACAGTTATACAATAGAGCCACCATTTCCGGACTACATAATGCCTTCATAATACTTGTATCACATCCAATAGCCACATATGCTATATCCTTTCAATCAAAAGTCATATTTGACATTTGCTATTGACAACTGCAGCCGAGAACTATTAGGCATTTAGTTAACTTACAATGTTTTTAATTGTTTCATTGAAAATAGATTTCTTGTTAAGAAATGACATTAGAGAAAAGTGTTTTTGCACCTAAGAACCTAACACATATTCACAATTTCTACAGCAACAGTAAATTGCTATCTTTTCTTTCCAATTATATATGATTTTATTGTGAAAAATCCACACTACCCCTATGGAAGATTTATTTAGTGTCTTCCACAATGGGAGTATGAGTTTCAAATAGAATAGACAATTGGGTAACTTCCATTTGAAATACTCACTCCTGTTGTGATGGCTAAAGCCATAATACAGGGAGAGTATGGGGTTTAAACTGATTAACCCTGACCAATTACATTTGAAAAACATACTCCCCCCTGTGCAAGATATTTCCAAAATCTTCCACAAGGGGAGTGTGAATTTCAACTGAATAGCCTAATGGACTCAACAACACAAGAACATGTGTTCAGGATTTTAGGGGTTATTTTGAGAATTGGCAAAAATTGAACAGTATATAAATTTATGATTCTTTATCCAGAAAGCCTGTTGGGTCTACTGAAATGAAAAGAGCTGTATACTACTTTAAGGTTAACTGGCAAATGTGGCAACTGCATTTATAAATTGATTGAACTTTGAAGTTGCTCACAGTAGCAACTTCAAAGTTCAATCAATTTATAATGGGGCAAAATCTGACCCAATCTGATCCACTCAAAATTTTGAAAATTGAGTTACTACCATTACCAACTTGTGCAGTACATTCAATTACTGATGTCGAGGTCTCTTGAATACTTGGTGGCAAAGTTATGAACCTTTTATGTGTCTTACGTTTTTTATTGTTTTTTCTCCTCACTTTCTCCTATATCTCAGTTTCATTATTGCCATCTTTAGCCTGATTGGACCAGATCTGGTCACATATTGACATCATATAGAGTACATCAACATTTGCATCTTAGCTAAACATTGTAATTATCATGATGGGAAGCCAGTACTCACCATTACTAACACGGTTGGAGCAGTTTTCCCAGAAAACTGGAAAAGAAGCATGTCATCCTGGGTTTGATTTCCAAGTGGGAAATGAATCCAGGCCTGCGAGTCTCTTTAGTCCTTAACTACTTTGATATAAGCAGTTACTCATCAACCCTGCCTTCTTTTTGTAAGCTACACATAGTTGCTAAGGCTTGAAAAAGTAATACCTGTACCATTTCAAATCTTACTGTAGATGTGCCTCTATTTTTCATAGTACTTACCATCCCTATCAAAGATTTTGAACACTGTATCCACAACATGGGGATGGAGCTTATGCCCTGTAGCAACCTGCACAGCCCTTCCAAACTCCTCTAAAGGAAGAAAACATAAAGAATTGGAAAACAAATAAACCACTGATCAATGGGTTCAGGTGTCTTCAATATTTGACATTTTCATTTTTGCACAAAATATGGAAAAGCCGTAGTGAGATATTTGTGATTTGCTTTTTCCATATAATTTAGTTCATCTCAAGTTCGGTAGTGACGTACATGCGTATTTCGCTCACCTCAGTATCGAATTGTGTGCGTAAAGTTAAACACCCTGAGTGTACACACACGCATACAGGGCGGTTCGTCGGGACACTTGTGGCGCAACCGTGAAAGAGCATTGACGTGAACCAAATTATAGAACACCTAGTCAACTTGAGGTGAGATGAACTGGGCTATTCCATTTGAAATCCATACACCTACTGTAGAACACATGACCTTAATCTCTCACTGTACACAAGGGGTGTAGATTTCAAATGGAGTCACTCATTCAGGTAACTCCATTTGAAATTCACACTCCCTGTGTGGAAGATTAAGGTCATGTTGTCTTCCATATGGGTGCATGGATTCAACTGGAATTACCCATTAAGGTTGAAAAGTGTGGGCCATTTCCATGACCATTACCATGTCAGCATTATGTATGCATACATGTGCATCTGGAATGACTCACCCTGGGTGATTGGCCGTTCAGCAAAAGTGTACATCTTCAGTACAATCTCAAAGTCATCTAAGTTGTTCAAAAATTGCAGAAAGTCTTTGAAGTCTTGGAAGTCAATACCCTGAAGCACAAGATAAAAAGGCATAAACATACAAGATAAATAAATATTACCCTCAACATCGCAGCAAACCCATAACGTTTTACAGAAAATGTTTTATTGTCGGGTTATATAAAGAGAAGGAAAATGTTTTAACAATATTCCAAAAACATTTTTGAAACTCAATGCAAAACATTATAACATAACGTTACTTCAGAGTCATGAAACAGCTGCCTCAATGTGTTAACATCACAGCCATATCAGGGTGAAAAATGATTTCAGAGTTCATTTCCCTGTTGCTCCCACCAACACCCTCAAATCCACTCCTGGATAAATAAGCTTCCTCATCCTTTATTCATGCATTATATACATACATTACCTTTTCTTCTGGCATCCTCTCTTTAACTCTTTTTACAAATATCTCCCTCTCATCATCATCTATGTGAGTGTAGCGAAGCAAGACGTGGCAAACTCAGGCTCCGATATCCTGGGCATACCCTTAGAAAACTCATAGAAGTGCATAGTGTTGTTAAGGAAATTAAATTCTTTTTTAGAAAGTATTTTATGAAACTAAGATAAGATAATATAACACTAATTGGTAGCAATTTGGTCCATCCAACTCTCAAACAATGCAGTAGGCCTGACCTATTCACATGTTACATTCTGAATACTTAGTGAGAGTTTTAAAACTGCATCTTTTCTTACTTAATGAACATTGAGAAAGGGGAGGGGGCAAGGATAATTTTGGTGAGCGGAAGGAGGGAGGGCCAATTTTTGGTGGACTATTTAGGAAATTCATCTCAGTCCTTCTCTTCTGTACATTGTGAGGACTATTGTAAGGATATTTCCAATTCCAGAACTTCTGATTGGAGATTGTCCATAAAACTAGGAAGAAGAATAGAAAGACAACATATGGGTAAATATGGATGTGATATTTTTAAAGCAAGTTGTCTGCTCAGTGCCAGAAGTGGGTAAGTACAATAGCTGACATGTGTAGCTGCCATGTGTAGATGAGTACAATATACTGTGTGTAAATTGCTCAATGTTCACAGGGCAGCTATTGCACTTACCCACTTCTGGCACTGAGCAGTCAAAGTGTCCATACGTTTACCTATCATTCAATAGAGAGTTTTTGTATTTTATTCAGCTTAGAAGAATGTGCATCAACCTAGCCAAACAAAAAAATATTGGGGACTGGTGACATTTTTTAATGTTTCCCCTGGTTTACTAACGATATTTGATTTACACTTCCAAAGTGTTATGGATGTAAACGGGCGAAGGATCCATTTCCTGACAGTCAATCTGGCCGTTGGGCAGGTTGCCAAGGGATTAATGCGGAAAAGAACATTGATGGGGGCTTGTCTGGGGCATAGGCTATGGCAGGGATTACAGACTATCACCACCCCTCCCATTTTATGGCCCCATTTCCAGAATTCCTTTCCAAAAGATTTACATCATTGTGTTCTTCATGTTTTATGTCCACTTTCTCTTTAAATTGAATTCTTTAGCTTAGGAAAATAGGTTATAGGAAATGAAAGAAGTTTGATCAACTTACGTATAGAATGTGTTAAAGTCCAATGTGTCTTTACCCTTAGCACCAAAGAAGTATCTCAGCAATGTGGTTTCTTGTACCTTGATTTCCTGTTGGTAAACAATGGATTAAAATGTTGGTAAAGGAGGAAATAATCTTGACAGAATCACCTGAATTTGGAAAGAAAAGAATTTCATTGATGAAAAATGTTAGAAATTGGAATACGGCAAATCAGTCTTATAATCAATTAATAATAGAAGGTGTAGTGTGTGCACATAATACACATTTCAATTTTGATTTTCAAGTAGCTAACACTGTAGAATGTTGTCACCTAAAGTTAGCACATTTCAAATAAATTCTAACATTAATTGGAACACCCAGTGTAGTTTCATAGTCTGAGTTTGTTATGATATTCTAAACATCTTATATCTTTCATGAGTCCAATAATATTTTATTCAAATCATTGTTTCAATGGTCCTAAAGTGCCAATTGCATAATTCATGCAAAGGTAAAAAAAATAAGCACCATTTGTTTTTTCCTGAATATAAGATGATTTGCCTGTTTCCAGAACAGTGCATTAATATTTTTTCATGGCTCCCATGAGCACCACTAATAAATCTACGCAATCTACTGCATATTCACCTCAAAATTGTGAGGAAATGAAAGCAAAAGGGAAAAAAATACCCCCCCCCAAAAAAAAACCCCAGTAACGGTGTGACGGACTATAGCAAGCAGAGCAGCCGGGGAAGCCATGACTGTCCCACTTTTTGAAAAATCTGTTATGTTTATCTTCATATTTTTTAATTTACACCAACTTAAGACAGAGTAATTAAGAATCTGATATCACATGCCTTTTGGCTGGCTTAGGTATACAATTGGGGTAAATATGCCAAATATGGACTGAATCTTATGTTGCCTTTAGTCATGCTCATTTTAATTCAAGCTTTCATCAAGTGACCCCTTTTTTTGCAACAAAAAATGTTTACTTTTTCACACATTAGCATCAAAAAGTGGACCTATATAATAAAAAGTCTTGTATTTCCAACAGAGTTTGTCATTTATATTTCCTCACAAATTTGAGGTAGGAATATGTGCTTTTCATGTGTGTTAGTATCATGCACAGAGCTACTAAAGAATTAAAAACACCCTTTTGAAATGATATAGCTACATATGGCCCAAATTTTGAAAAAAAATTGCTTCAAAAACACTATTATGAAAAAAAAAATTTAAAACAACATTTGAATCTAAGCAAACTATTAGCATTTTAATTTTTAATTGATTTTTTTCTCTTGAAAGTTAATGAAAGTTCGGAAAGATAAGTTCATATGCATTATATAGTAAATCATTTCACATAAAGAAACTGAATCTTGAAAATTATTTCCAAAACACAGCAAACAACCATTTGCCATGACTTGAGTGTAAATTGCCAAGATGAGTATATAAAAATAAAACCAAAGTTAAGTTTGGAGAGTGACCTTTGATTTTTGTTGGGATAATGATAGTTACATATTTTTTATTGAACTACTTTTTAAAAAAGAGTGAAATATAGTGATAAGTTATCTTTCCATGCATCCTCCACCTTTGAGCATCTATGTTAATAAATAATATATTTGTAACAGTACACATTGTTGTTTGGGACAATGGGGTGTGACAATTGAATAAAAATAATGGAGATGTTTTAAAAGAATGGTAATGTATAATCAAAGTGCAATATAATTTATATGTAAATGTGAAAGTGCTGGTGACTAATATAGATGTAAAATAAATATAAGATTATATAATTGGACAGTTTTGATATACATTTGGAAAGGAATTTGAAATGGTTGTATCAATATGTTGAAGGTTTCAAGATTGATAGTTTTCGTCACTAAAGCATTTGATATTGAATGAAGTTTTACGGAATTTCAGTGTGTTAAAAAATGGTAATTTCCGATCTCTTCCGATCTATTGATATCTGGTCAATACTGGTTTGGACAAAAGAAATTCTCTTATCAATATAAAGGAGACGCAATCTCAGCAAATCAGAGTGTGTGATCGAGTGGGCCGATGCTCTAAGATCTACAGGCCTGGTAGTGGGAGAAAGAAATTCATTCTCTCTTTGCCAAACGACATGCTTCAGCATGGGTTCTTGAGCGATTTGCTCTGGTTGTTGTATTTTTATATTATTTCACTCTGGAGTTTATTTTACATCATATTATTTTCTCTGCATCTTTGCAACAACTAAAAGAATTACTGAACATACACAATTTGTCACATTTTTATTTCATCTGTGTGCCTACCGCTCGACCCTGTTATATTTTTATTATTCATTTACTGCCTTTTTGAAAAAAAAAATGTATGCTTTCTGTAACAATGTCACTCTGAAATTTGTCTTAAGATCAATCAGAAACAGGATTGAACGATCCAAGCCAAAATTGGGCAGTAGTTGCTGGCAGGATCCAGGTTCATGGAGACAAAACAGATCAAAATCAGTTTTTCTCAATTGAAATAATTCTTATTTCCACAACATAAATGACTCATCTTGGCATTTTACTCTCACATACTTCAATGAAACATGATTCAATCCAACAAAAATGAGAGGTACAATAGAACCTAAATGACTGTATCCTCAATGTTTCAACATAGCTGGATCATAATTGACCAAACACCAGTGACATGTAATTGGTGTAAAAGTCCAAAATACCTGCTACTCTCACATTGTGATAGTAATATTTGCAATGTCATGCATTTGATTCATGTGTCTTTTGAAAATCATTTGACTACTTGTCAAAAACTACAAAAATACATAATTTGCCATAAGAAAGAACCAAATCATTGTGTGTATCATTAAGGGATCTGGAATGAGCGTTTTGACAGTATTTTTTGTGGGACATGAGAGCACATCAGACATATCGAATTGCATTTTGAATACTGAAGAATGTCTTTCTGATATCAAATAATTTTCATTTTTGAAATTCACGATATAATACAAATTTTATGACAAATTATTAAAATTTGATATTTTTCACATTTTGATATATAACAGTCCTCAAAGTAAATTTTATAAATCTTATGACATATTCTTAAAGTGTATGTAGCTGGGAGGAAAAAAGACGATCAATTGAAAATTTTGACCTTTCATATTGAAGATATGGATTTTTTCCCAAAAGACCTATTTTTTTTTGGTGTTTTGGGAAAAAATCCATATCTTCAATAATGAAAAGGTCAAAATTTTAATTGATCGTCGGCTTTTCATCCCACCTACACACTTTAAGTATAAATCATCAGATTTATAAAGTTTACTTCGAGTACTGTTAAATATCAAAATATCAATTTTTAATCATTTGCCATAACATCTGTATTACATTGCGAATTTCAAAAAATCAAAATTATTTGATATCAGAAGGACATTCTTTGTATTCAGAATGCAATTCGATATGTCTGATGTGCTCTAATGTCCCACAATAAATACTGTCCAAACGTTCATACCCCACCCCTTAATGCCGGGCATTAATGTATTGTTTGGCTGATAGCTTTGACACAGAACTACCTACTTGGGTCCAGCAATTAATTTGAAACATTGAGTCAAATAAAGCACATCATAATCAATCATATATATAAACAAAACATAATGTACATTATTAATTAAACAATAACATAATAATTAATAGAAATAAAGTGTATTGTAATTTTGTTCTGTTTAAAACTTGATAAATGTAAAGAAATTGTGCTCTGATACATATTTGTCACAATTAATCATTATGGCTGTTATAAACATTCCATGTTCGAGGTAAAAAAATACACACCGCTTACCCACAACGCTGACATAGTGTTGCCGAAATCTCAGGTACACATCACCAATATGCACCACCAGATCATTTGCATAAATTACCATATCCTATTACCTTATATCATTTGCATATCCATACTTCAAATGCATAGCATCCTTGGTCTTGATTTAGAGAAGACACTGACAATCCCTTCAATAAAGCATCTACAGAACCTCTGCAAAATGGCTGACAATATTCAGCAGGTATTTTGCAATAGAAATGGGATATTTGTGTTTTCAGAAGGGACATAAATAGAAGACATATACTGAAGGCCAAAGCCAAAATCATCATAGGAATGCACTGAGCATTTAGTTTCCTTAATCTTAAATTTAACTGGTCAATTTGTGTGAAAAAATGCTCTGGTCCTGATTATGACTAATACTAATTGTGGAAAGTTATGAACACACATTAGCCAAATTTGCTATCCACAAGACGGGCTAGACCTTTTGCCTTTTGTGCTTTAAACACAGATTGGTTACTGAAAATTATATTGATATACTGTGTCTCATCATAAATTAAGAGTAACACCATTTTAGATGTCTCGATTGCAGTTCCGAATCATATGCCTTAAACCTTTGGGCGAGAAGTGTGGCTAGACTGTATGCTGGCGACGTAACTGCATAAATGCATTGATATGACTCTCGACTTGAGACGAGACACTGTATATAGAATGTCAGCCATTTAGAGAGAGACACTGGATGCAAGTTTGGAGAGATCACAGTAAAATTAAATAAAATTCCCATTGTTTCTATACCTGTGTTATGGTTATGATGATGGAGTGGTTTGGCAGATGGTATGTTAGTAGTAGTAAATCCAGTATGCATGGAATATAATGATAGGTTAAGGGTTAGGATTTATGTGCAGCAGAATGTGTGCCCAATGAGCGCCCTCAACATGAGGATACAATACGAAACATCGCACAGAGGGTTTGTTGTGAAACTGAAACTTGTGTGCAGTAACGTATGATGGATAGGCGGAACTTACCATTTGGGAAATGACAATAATTACAAGAACGTGGGAAGTAAGCAAAACAAAGGATCATTACAGCAGAACATTTGATACATATAATTAATTAATAAATAAATAAATAAATAAATAAATAAATAAATAAATAAATAAATAAATAAATAAATAAATAAATAAATAAATAAATAAATAAAAAATAAAAAAATAAAAAATAAAAAATAAATAAATAAATAAATAAATAAATAAATAAATAAATAAATAAATAAATAAAAAATAAAATAAATAAAAAATAAAAAAATAATAAATGATAAATAAAGAAAGAAAGAAATAGAAGAGATATACAAATAAATAAAAATATAAATAATGTAATAAATAAATAAAACAAAATAATAAATGATAAATGAATTAATAAATAAATATAAATAAATAAACAAAATAAATAAACAAAATAAATAATAATACACAACATTTTATGGTATTACCTTCTCTTTTTACTTTGATTTGAAAATATCATATTCTAAAATTTCATTGATATAAGTTATTGTAACCAGCTACCATTTAAAAATAATAAGAATTAAAAAAATTTTGTTAATCACTGCAGTTTGCCCATGCTAAAAGTTGACTTTGTCCAAAATAAATTAAAAATAAGTTACATTTTAGTAAAATATTATTTGCATTCTCATTCCCCATGCTCATATGTTCCACATTATCCTGCTCAAAACCTGCAAAAAAGACAAATTTATTAATCTGTCAACATTAAAACCTATTATTTGGACACCGCAAATGATCTATTCTAAACTCCTCAACGAAAGTTTGGAAAGTTTTTTCAGGCATCTGTATCTTCAATTATTTGTGACATATTCATATCGTGTTGCATATCACTGGATAGCTACAATACTCCCCTTTACAATGACACCCCATTTGAAACAATAACATTTTTCACGGCTGAGTACATGCCTTGTGATTGTAGTGGGGTCTCAAAATGAATTTGCCAAATTGACCATTATTCTGTGCAGCAAGCTGCAATCCCATAACTTCACAATCTGGGACCTAATGCAATCCTCCAAGATGACACCGCTCACCACATAGCCACGGTAGTCAACGACTACCTACAGAATATGGGAGTAGAGTCAAAATGGCCTGCCATCAGGCCAGACCCCGGGGCCAGACCTCAATCCGATTGAACACTTGTGGGACCAGCTTGATCGTGCTGTGCGAGTGTGCATGCCAGAGAAGCCCATAGGCAACCACATTGAATGACCTGCGGCGAATCCTTGTGGAAGAATGGAATTCCATCTCACAGTAATGTGTAACCAGGTCGGTGAGCAGCATGAGGAGAAGGTGCCTGACTATTGTGGCTGCCTGTGGTTTTTCCACCCGCTATTGAGGTTAGTGGCTAGCTTTGTTTGAGCACAGAATAATGGTCAATTTGGCAAATTCATTTTGAGACCCCACTACATTCACAAGGCGTGTACTCAGCCGTGAAAAATGTTGTTTCAAATTGGGTGTCATTGTAAAGGGGAGTATTGTAGCTATCCAGTGATATGCAACACGATACGAATAAAGTCACAAATAATTGGAGATACAGATGCTTGAAAAAACTTACCAAACTTTTGTTGAGGAGTTTATATTATTTATCATCTTGTTTATTGGTTATTATGGAATACTACCTCGTCATGATTGGAATTCTAACCCGGCATGTGTAGTTTGATAAAGCAACCATGAAGTTATGCAACAAAAATAAAAGAACATAAACAAATTGAAAATGACAGACATAGAAAAAATGAAATTAAAATTAAATGCAAACAAAACTTCAACACTACAGACCACGGTTTGGCTTATGAAATGTTAACATTGTGTGCCATCTAAAGTGTTATTTATTAAATAAGCAATGCGTTGAATGTCACTGAAATATTTATTTCTAATCTTTGAAATATGTTAATGGTACACTAATGAGCGTATGACCACTACATTTTGTTATAAATGTGCATATTTGAATGTGATGTGTAATTAAACAGTTTACATCTTTTTATAGTAACTATTTTGACAAAACTTCAAAATTTGACTCATGAAAATACTTCTTTAAATTGAAAAGGGGTTTGATAAATTTTCTTACATCCAAAGTCACAATTGCAATGAACTTTGAATCGAAACAAAAATTATGGCACTGAAGATTGAAAATGATATAAAAGTAAAAAAGAGTAAAAAAAAACATTTTTCTATTTCTGGGTCAACTTCAACTCAAAATTGTTTCAAACATACCAACCCTTTAAACAGTAGCTAAACACACTGTAAGGATCTTTTGAAAGAGAAATACTAGGTTTTATGCAACATTTCTTTGTGCTTTTTAAGTAATCTTCATATTTTTTACCAATACCAAGGTCAAAGATGTCCCTAAACACATGTGTTTTACTCCTATAGCTATTAATCCACTGCATTCAAAATACAAACATTTGTTATGAAAAATATAATTGTTCACATCATACTGGGAACTGAGATATAGCAAATTTGTGATTTGTGCACTGTGAAAATATTCAAATATGAGTGCTTAATCAAAATGCAATGCATTTGCTAATGTAATGTGCGATTCCTATGGCAGATTGTGTGTGAGAGACATTGCTATATATATATCTTTGTGAGGGCTACAGTCTTTATTATTTGATACTCGTAAAATCAAATAAGGAATAATGAGAGATAACAAAAATGGATGAACAATACAGAAACAACTTGGCAGAAATGTGAGAACAGTAAAAAACAATAACAACAAAGGAGAAAGAGCTACAGATCACACCATGCTCAGAACAAAACACTGAAATATTGAATTTGTTTTGGTTTATTGATCATGTTGATGACACTGACAAAAGAATCAATTAGGACTTCATAGACATTTAAGGACCCCCGAGAGGAAACAGATTTTCTTGACCTGGAAATGAACATGGGACCTATTGTTAAATTTGCTGGTGTAGTACATGTTAGCATATGGCTGTTGCTAGGTCAACTGGATCACGCTTTCTTTTTTACAAACCACTGATTGAAATGATCACAACACAAATCCTGTCATAATTCAGCACAGGTGTAGGAGCCTAGGTTTGAACCAGTAACCAATGGATACTAATGTGCACTATGTCAGCGAATAAACCAAATGCTGTTTGACAAAGATAGAGTAGGGCCTACAGGGGTCAGAGGTCATACACAGGCTGAATCAAAATAGGGATTATTTCATTTAAGAACAAAAATAACAGAATAGAATGTGATCTTTTGTGATTATTATATTGGTCAAATGGTCAATATTACACATAAAAGTTCTCTGTATCAGATATTCCTTGGGAGAATTTTTCTTGGGTATTTGAATAACTTACAGACAAATAAACACAACAACAAACAAACAAACAAACAAAAAATCAACCAACTCTAAAGATTGGTTCATGTCACACAAATGAACTGGAATAGGAACTGCAGCAACGGCATAGTTGATTATTGGTTCACTATTTGGGCAGTTGAAACGTCCATTGCCAAAGGATATTAAATGAGCTTGATTTAGATTTCACTCAACCCTCAATTGCCACTCAACTCACCATCTGTTGAGACATGATTTCACTTACTTGCATCCAAATAATTCATGTGCTGCTTCAAGTGAAATTCACCAAGGTCTGAATGTCACATCCAAACAAGACTCTAATGCTGGTTTCATACTCTCCTGCCGCTTGCCGCTCTGAAGATGATTTTGCATCACTGCGCAGTCACACCAGAAACGCTAGCAGTGACCAGTGGCAAGGCAATATATCAATCACTTCACTGCTTTGCTCAAGCGGCAGCATCGCTGGGAGTTGAATTCAAGTCACCTTGGAGAGGTGCTTAGTGGCAACAGTGGCTTTCCAAGTCATGCCGCTGCCACTCAGCGGTATCGCTGCTCCGTTTGCAGACAATTGCAAGCAGCATGGTGAAGTGTCACGCCACTCAGCGGCAAGTGGCAGAAAGTATGACACCAGCATTAGATTGTAACCATTAATTTTGTGCATTGTGATCAACTTCCATCAAATACCAATAGTCAACTATGTCCTGCTGTAATTTGGTAACAAATAGGCCCTATACCCTCCCCTCCCCAATATACTTGTATCTTGGTTAGATGATAATTAGGCACACACAGACTCAAGAATGATAATGGGCAACAGTTAACAGATTGAAATGATCATATGATCACATTCATCAGACAGTAGTAGTAGTATGGTATGGGCATGTCAGATCATGCATGGGTGGAGTAATTAGGAGGGGCAGGTGGGACAGTTGGTGCATGATGTCAATTTGGATTATTGCTACAAGATGTCTTCATTCGCAGGTTCTAGCTTAGTTGGCATGCTTGGACTGTCATTTCAGATATGTAAAGTTCACATTTAATTGACATGAGGAAATCAAATCAATTAATTAAATCAATAATCAATACCAAAATGATTTACTTGTGGATCTTTTTGTCACAGGTAAAGTTTAAAAGGTACACAATGGACTATTCCAGTTGAAATCTGTACACCCCTATATAGAGATGACATTAATCTCCTGCATAGGGAGTGTGCATTTCAAATGGGGTTACCTGAATGGGTGATGCCATTTGAAGTCTATACTCCCTTTTAATGAAAGATTACAGTCACATCTTCCATATGGGGAGTAAAGATTTCAACTGGAATAGCCCAATTGCTTTTGATTTATTTAAAAGAACAAAGAATAACCTGTCTTGAAGGAAAATGTTCTTAACAAAAATGTAATTAGCTATGGCTAGCAGTGTACCATTTACCCTAATTTTGTTTCCATTTTTAGTATTCCTTGGCCAAATAGGTTGGTTATTTATCATTTCTACATGCAATAAAACTACTACTGTATTTCCTCAAATAGTGGCCCCCTTCATTTAAATGCCCCCACCATTTTTTTCAATCAAGAAAATGCTGATATTTCCATGCTATCTTGTGTAGTAAGCTTACCAAGGTGCACATATGGTCACTAATGACTTGGTGAATATCTGGTTGTAAACCCAGAAGTGAACCGGAAGTCATTGTTCCTTAGTTCATAGTTTGTCATGTCAGCGTTAGTTTTAAGCTTACCTAATGATTTTAACACTAATTATTGTTCTAAAAATGACCTCTAATAAATGCCCCCTTTTGGAAAATGCAACGCCCCTGGGGGTGACTATTCAAGGAAATATGGTATGTCATCAAATAATGAACATGCTTTTTATGTCCACAATTTTGTTTAACCAACCTATATACCTATGCTATTACCAGATTCCAATTGCGGCCTCTGCACAGGTACACTGCGCAGTTACCAGGGGAGTACCAGTGTAGAACCAGTGCAGTGCCACTGCTGGTGGGTCCTGTAGTAGCAGCATTGGTACTGTGTGTGTACCAGTCAGGTACCTTGGCAATGGTGTACCTATGCAGGCAGCCGTAACAGGAATCTTGTAAGTTGTAGTGTACTTTCCATACACTCTACTTGTTATCTGAAATGACAGTACGATAACATGCATCAAATCACATGATTCAAATTAGTCGCATTCAAAAGTCAAACTCAAAAATGCAAAATGGCACTCAACGCAACCATGCAGGGCATCTGGGTTTGCAAAGAAAAATGCGTGCATCTAATAAAATAATATCATAGCAAACCAATTTGGACAGCAACTGGTGAAGTGAATGCTTATAACGCTGTGGAAAAAGATACAAAAAATACAGATGCGGCTGAAGCTTTAGAAAAGAAAAACAAACGCATAAGTTAGCACCAAAGCTAATACTCTAGTATAACTGCAAAAGTTTACTACTACTTATATACTACTACAGACAGTGGACTACGAAGCCCTGTGTTGGGGAATAACCAGATACATGTGCAGACATATATAACACTAGAAATCACCATCAAGAATTACACAAAAATCAATAGCATTAAAAAACGATGGTGTAGGAAGAATAATTGTCTAAAAAGCAATCTCAGAGATATATAGCAGCCACAGAAAAGAGCATGAACACTACACTGAATAATTATAACTAAAAGGCGGGGATTTATATTGAGGGGATTTATCAAAGCAAATCTCCATACAGGTCTAGAATAGCTAGGCTTTTAAGACTTTTAGATTGTAGGTGAATCTTGAGTCTGCAGGAGTCTGTTCCCAGGCAAATTCCAAATAATCAGAACTGGAGTCTAAGTCAAGTCCATCAACATTTCTGAGTCAAGTTCAAGTCCAACAGCAGAGTTTAAGCCAAGCTCAAGTCCAGTACAAATTGGACTACAGTCAAGTATGGTATTAGCGAGGTTAGACTGGGAGAGTCTGGTCTCCGTATAGCCACATGCTTAGATTATATGGCCACATACATATTGCTATGGGAAATCTGCTGGATTGTTGTGCATGAGGACTAAAAAAGAGTCCCACTAACATTTTTTGGCAAAGGCCCAAAATCGAACAACAAATTGGCATCTTAACGTACGAGCGTATAAAATGATTGCATGTGTAGTGCTTAGTGCACATAATCGTCACAAAGCATGAGATCACAAGCAAGGACACACTAGGAATCAAAGTGTGCTGGGCACATGGCAAAACAATCCAAAGGTATACCATTTTCTATTCCATGAGCAACAAGCAAATATGGCAGAGCCTGCATTCTCCCTGTCAAACCTGTGGTCTGTACTCAAGTCATGTAACACTGCTCTGCAAGTGTAATGGCATCTGATTCATGACATCCGTCTTGGGTCTTCTTATCTGCCATTGTCTGTTTCCTCGAGTCAAAGATGGTAAACTAAAAAGCAAGATTGCGTTTAGGCATAGTCGTCACATAGTACGCTTGTGATGTCAAGCGTGTGTCACCTGATCTCACTCAAGTGTAATGCATGCTGGACGCTCAGCATATTATCTTGCATTTTTGTTTGGAATCTTGCATTTTAGTTTGGAATCTTGCATTTTAGTCTCCTGGAGGCCAACATGCCTTTTTAAAGCTTACCTACATTTGGTGTATTATGTCATTTTTAGGGTTATCTGTAAGTATGTAACAAGCTTTCATATCACATACTTTAATATCACATTTTCCAAAAAACTTCATTGTCATATTTGATGTTACAGTCAATCTATCCCAAATCAGCTAACATGTAATTATTCACACCCAAAAATGACAAAAACCAACGCCTTTTTCTTCTATTGAGACCTGTATGAAGACTTACTCCATTCATGTATAGGTGATCTAGACACTCTGCAATTTTATAACCTTAGTTTGAAAATTGTATCAGATAAAGTAAACTCTGGAGTTCAGTTTGCAACTTTGCACTGCAGTAAGACTTATGGGCTACCCCAGTTGAAATCCATAAACCCCATCTCACACACTGAGGGTGTAGATTTGAAATGGAGTCAACCATTCAGGTAACCCCATTTGAAATTATCACCCCCTGGGTGGAAGATTAAGGTTATGTCTTCCATAGGCAGTGCATGGATTTCAACTGGAATGGCCCCGTTGAATGGCTAGTTTCTAGTACATAAAGTTGACCACATTTGCTTTTCTTTTATTTTGCAAAAAAAAAATCTGGAACATCCAACTTTCCAAAGTGTGAAAGAATGCACAGCTTGTTTAAAATGAATGCTAAAATTTAAGCTTCACTTAATTTACCATTGACCTAAAAACAGACATTGCAATGAATTATCACAAAACAGATCTCTCCATAATTAATTCAAATCATTTCACAATTTTCCCGGGCAATTTTCAAGCTATTTAGAAGTCATAATAAAGCAGAGATAAAATCTAGCACCAAACACCCTTGTTGTAAGTTGATAATAGACTTGCCATTGTGTCCTGTGAAAACAAAGATGCAATATAGTGATTGCATGGTGTACACAGTGTGCAGGTAAGGTAGGAAGGGCAAAATTGAAATATAAAATGTGTAAAAAAAGGAAAGATATAGTTTGGTTGATGAGAAATTTCTCAATTCATTAGTGGTTAGTAAGATATTTGCATAAGTGGTAATAAAATTGTTGCTTTGTTTGGCAGAAATGCATGTGGAGCTATCTACACAGGTATGGAAGGCAACCTGATTGAGGGAATGGGGCAGGCAATGACCCTTTCTATGTCACAGGGAGGTTTGATTCCAAACAGATATCCCACATTGGTGTGCAACTGCATAGGGCACTCTCAACTCCAATTGGCAATTAATGATGTCATGAACAGAGACGAAGGGGCATACTTTCTTAATCACCTATGGGATCCTATTGAGTAGGGCGTGGTCATCTAGTAGTGTGAATATAAATCAAATATCATATCATATAGCTCTAGTAAGAGCAATGGTTACTACCCTATTCACAAGCCTTGACACTTTGCCCCTCTGTAATAAGGCCTCATCTGTGCTTCCCACTTGCTGTTGATGGCATTGCGACCCCTAGGAACTGAGCTTGTTCTAATCATACAGCCAACTTGAACAATACACATACAACTTGTGTTGCTGTGTAGTCAAATCTAACATGGGCTATGCAGTTTACCTTAATCAATTTAAGAGTATCAGCTGATTATGAGACTCAAGAGTTACACTTTGATCAGAGTCTCAGGGTTGCACTTGGATCTGGGATGTGACAGTGCATTTTGATCAAGATCTTGGAGTTGCACTTGGATCTACATCTCAGAGTTGCACTTGGATCTACATCTCAGAGTTGAGTCTTGGATCCGAGACTTGACAGTTGCATTTTGATCAAGATCTCAGAGTTGCACTTGGATCTACATCTCAGAGTTGAGTCTTGGATCCGAGACTTGACAGTTGCATTTTGATCAAGATCTCAGAGTTGCACTTGGATCTACATCTTAGAGTTGAGTCTTGGATCCGAGACTTGACAGTTGCATTTTGATCAAGATCTCAGAGTTGCACTTGGACCTACATCTCAGAGTTGCACTTGGATCTGAGATGTGACAGTTGCATTTTGATCAAGATCTCAGAGTTGCACTTGGATCTACATCTCAGAGTTGCACTTGGATCTGAGATGTGACAGTTGCATTTTGATCAAGATCTCAGAGTTGCACTTGGACCTACATCTCAGAGTTGCACTTGGATCTGAGACTTGACAGTTGCATTTTGATCAAGATCTCAGAGTTGCACTTGGATCTACATCTCAGAGTTGCACTTGGATCTGAGATGTGACAGTTGCATTTTGATCAAGATCTCAGAGTTGCACTTGGACCTACATCTCAGAGTTGCACTTGGATCCGAGACTTGACAGTTGCATTTTGATCAAGATCTCAGAGTTGCACTTGGATCTACATCTCAGAGTTGCACTTGGATCTGAGATGTGACAG
Source organism: Amphiura filiformis (assembly GCF_039555335.1). Classification (NCBI taxonomy): domain Eukaryota; kingdom Metazoa; phylum Echinodermata; class Ophiuroidea; order Amphilepidida; family Amphiuridae; genus Amphiura; species Amphiura filiformis. The sequence continues at coordinate 7,680,908 of NC_092636.1, read as the reverse complement.
TTGCATTTTGATCAAGATCTCAGAGTTGCACTTGGACCTACATCTCAGAGTTGCACTTGGATCTGAGACTTGACAGTTGCATTTTGATCAAGATCTCAGAGTTGCACTTGGATCTACATCTCAGAGTTGCACTTGGATCTGAGATGTGACAGTTGCATTTTGATCAAGATCTCAGAGTTGCACTTGGATCTACATCTCAGAGTTGCACTTGGATCTGAGATGTGACAGTTGCATTTTGATCAAGATCTCAGAGTTGCACTTGGATCTACATCTCAGAGTTGCACTTGGATCTGAGATGTGACAGTTGCATTTTGATCAAGATCTCAGAGTTGCACTTGGACCTACATCTCAGAGTTGAGTCTTGGATCCGAGATGTGACAGTTGCATTTTGATCAAGATCTCAGAGTTGCACTTGGATCTACATCTCAGAGTTGCACTTGGATCTGAGATGTGACAGTTGCATTTTGATCAAGATCTCAGAGTTGCACTTGGATCTACATCTCAGAGTTGCACTTGGATCTGAGATGTGACAGTTGCATTTTGATCAAGATCTCAGAGTTGCACTTGGATCTACATCTCAGAGTTGCACTTGGATCTGAGATGTGACAGTTGCATTTTGATCAAGATCTCAGAGTTGCACTTGGATCTACATCTCAGAGTTGCACTTGGATCTGAGATGTGACAGTTGCATTTTGATCAAGATCTCAGAGTTGCACTTGGATCTACATCTCAAGAGTTGAGTCTTAGATTCGAGATGTGACAGTTGCATTTTGATCAAGATCTCAGAGTTGCACTTGGATCTACATCTCAAGAGTTGAGTCTTAGATTCGAGATGTGACAGTTGCATTTTGATCAAGATCTCAGAGTTGCACTTGGATCTACATCTCAAGAGTTGAGTCTTAGATTCGAGATGTGACAGTTGCATTTTGATCAAGATCTCAGAGTTGCACTTGGACCTACATCTCAGAGTTGAGTCTTGGATTCGAGATGTGACAGTTGCATTTTGATCAAGATCTCAGAGTTGCACTTGGACCTACATCTCAGAGTTGCACTTGGATCTGAGATGTGACAGTTGCATTTTGATCAGGATCGCAGAGTTGCACTTGCATCTAAATCTCAGAGCTGCACTTGGATCTGAATGCACTTGGAGATGCATGTCAAGAATCCTTCTTGGATCTGACTCTCAAAGCTGCCCTTGGATATGGGACTAGGAGTTCAGTGATTGGACTTCTGTATCTGCATGACTATTCTCATTGCCTGTGTAGATAGTTCCATTGCTGGTTTTGTGCGTGTAGTAAAATTAACTAAAAAGTGCATACAAACATAATTTTAGAATTGGATTCTTTGGGGGAGTAGGGGAGATCAAAAATCATAGAATCTTTAAGAATCTTTAAGAAGATTAAGCAGAATTTATTAAAATTTTAATGTTTTGCCTTGGAAATTTTTACTAACAACAGAGAGTCACTTATTTTGCTCATATATTTTTGCATAAAATACTTGGAATGTTGCTGTTGTTTTTGTTTTCTTTTATAAACTTGCAGGTAAACAAATATAAGTTAAATGCATGCAGTTATTAAGAAAAACAATGAGGTACATATTCATTCAGCTTGGAAATAATTTTTAATGATATATTTAGATATAAACAAGACTCGACCAAAACAGGCTAGCATTATACTATTTTGCATTCACTTAAAAGCCATTTTCATCGTAGGGTAGCATTTTGCTACAAAGACTTACATTTCTAATCTGTGCATGGAAAGAGCCGATATCATAGAGGGTTTGGGGTACTGGTTACTTTGTTTTGGCATGTCCAAATGAAAATAAAAACAGTAATGTATGCACTTGGACGAGATCTAAAAACTACATGTTTCCAGATATTTCAATATATTAGATGCAGCATACAGGCAAGTCTTCAATTGGCTTGTCTCCACCACTATTATGCATGATGACTTCAAACTTGGTTCAATATACACCAGATTGTGAAATTAAACTTGGGATGTCAGAAAAGATGTTGTAGAGATGCCAAATTGTAAGACTTGCCTTGCAGATATTGTTATATGTTAATTAAGGGATCTGGAATGAGCGTTTTGAGCGTTTCGACAGTATTTTTTGTGGGACATGAGAGCACATCAGATATATCAAATTGCATTCTGAATACGAAGAATGTCTTTCTGATAATAAATAATTTTCATTTTTTGAAATTCACGATATAATACAAATTTTATGACAAATTATTAAAATTTGATATTTTTCACATTTTTGATACATAACAGTCCTCGAAGTAAATTTTATAAATCTAATGACACATTCTTAAAGTGTATGTAACTGGGAAGAAAGCCGACGATCAATTGAAAATTTTGACCTTTCATATTGAAGATATGGATTTTTTCCCCAAAAAGACCTAATTTTTTCTGGTGTTTTGGGAAAAACTTCCATATCTTCAATACGAAAGGTCAACATTTTCAATTGATCGTCGGCTTTTCATCCCACCTACATACACTTTAAGTATAAATCATCAGATTTATAAATTTCAAAAAATCAAAATTATTTGATAGCAGAAGGACATTCTTCATATTCAGAATGCAATTCGATATGTCTGATGTGCTTTCATGTCCCACAATAAATACCGTCCAAACGTTCATACCCCACCCCCTTAAGGAAGCACAATTCATTAGCTCTATATTAAATATAGAAAAAGCTCAGAAAGGTGTTTAAACGAATATATATAGCTATGGGATATATTTGGCATCTATCATTTACAGAGGACGTTTTAAATGCAATATCAAAAGAAATCAGGAGAGAGCAATATTATCATAAACTTCATGCTAATTTTTATGTGAATTGTATATTAGTCCAAAAGTATAAAAAATGAAAACAATTCTTTAGGAAAAGTAACAATGCAAAATTCTAATATATATGGGGAGGGACAAAAACAGGCAGAAGATTAGGCAGAGAAAGTTGAAAACAAGATTGGACAAAGTTGCAAGAGTTAAGAAATAAATTAGTACAAGATTGAGGAAAAAGACAATAAATGGTTTAAAAATTTTGTTTGAGAAATGCTCATCAAGAATAAATACATCAAAATACATTGAATCAATAACAATTTAAGGACTCAACAGAAATGATAGATAAAAGTCGGTTTAATTGAGCGAGGAGAAAAAGGGTATAGGGACAGGGGAAAAGGTGAACCTGTGTAGAATTGCATGCAGAATTATTCTGACTGTATAATCTCTTAAGAATGAAGCGGAAACTACATAAAAATATATTAAGGCTGTCAAATTTGGCATTCAATTTCTTGTCCTAAACGTCTAGCTTTGATGTATGGGAGGACAGTTTCATTTGGTTGATCGGTCAAGATGCAGCACACATGTCTGTTGTCAACCACAAGGCCTAGCGGTCATCACCGTCTGACCGATAATTTTGAGGGTATACATACAGAGTCTGGTGTGCCTTTATATTTGGTTAGTAAACTCACAGTCTCCTCATCCTCATCATCCTGTTCAGCCTTTTTGCGGAAAATCTCTTCCATCTGGAGAAAGAATGAAGGAAAGAAGAGTGGGGAAATATCATTTAAAAGATCAGAACTTTGACAGAGATATATTTTCACCCTGACACAAAACCTTCCTTTTAAATCTTGAAATGTACCCAACATCTTAAATGATGACAAAAATTCATCTGAAATGCTTGTAAATGACTCGGTATAAAATGGCATACAAAAACACAGCCACACATTTAGGTTACCTATAACAAGCAAAGGATACTGGTCAATAGCCATTGATTTTAAAGCTTACAATAAGACTGTGATCCTTATTTTTTCAGCTGGGCTATGACCACCTCTACAACAGCATATTATTTCTTACTGAGTCACATTTTGCGCAATAACTTGTTGGTCTTGAACAACATTGTTCTGGCCAAGTTCTAGCCCAGTAGTGGCCCAGATCTGGCCCTAAGCTGGCCTGGTTCTGACCCTGTTATACCTCGATACTACTGAAGCAGCATAGTCCAGCTATGGTGATGCGAGAACCGCCGTAGTTGTGTTTTTGTCATAGGTGCGTAGCTTATCATATGGTGACCAACCAACTACCAAATTTGTTACGGGCAATCTGCATAATATTAGCACTATGGCATCAAATATATCTTGTGAGTGACATAGGTGTGTAGCTTGTCAGATGGGAGTGACCAACCACCCACCAAATTGATAACGCTAACTTATCTGCGTACATACCAGAAGGAATTCACGCCTGTCAATGCGTTCATTACCATCACGGTCAAACATCTTGAATGCAATCTCATAACCTGCTTTGGGTTCTGTGAAAAAAATAATCAAATTATAAATGATCTATAACAAAGAAAGAATTACAAGATGATACATACTAACACTCAGCATTATGCAAGGACTATTTAAATTGATTTCTTCATGGATCTGTTTTAATTTGTTTCTTCAAGTATGTGGGGTCCATTTCACTAACATTTGATGACACTTTGTCTCAAAATACATTGCAACTTATGGTGATCTTAAAATCGATTTCACTAAAATGATTTTTGATTGGTACTCTTTGTAAGTAAAAGGGATTTACTACAGCAACCCTTCATAAAGTTACGGCTAGTAAAAGGTATTCATAACTTGCAAACATTTACTTGAGCTAGAAAGGGTTAAAAGTTGCAAACATTTACTTGAGCTAGAAAGGGTTAAAAGTTGCAAACATTTACTTGAGCTAGAAAGGGTTAAAAGTTTTAGTGTAATACACCCCTGCAGGTTTCTTGAAAGCACTGCTTGATTTTGATATATACTGCCCTCTATAGTTGATAGCTTCATCCCTTCAAAACAGTTTCACTGCAGCCTGCACAGTCAGTCATGGAGTCAAATATTTGATATTTTAATCAGAAGCATTCAAGCATTCAATATGAAAGAAATGAATTACTATTTACTAATTATGCCACAGTCACACAGAACATAAAACATAGCACAATTGTGATTTCTTGAGATTTCGATTTAGTTGTAAAGATAAAATAAGAGTTAAAATGACACCAAAATTGTGTTGATGTTTGTGCTTTTATAAGTTAAATGGGTACCACATGCAAAGACAAAAAACTTACTAAGACAATTTCAGAATGTGCTATTTTTGTTCACGGCAGTGAACATTTCCCCCACTTGAACCCATATCTCATATGGTCGAATCCAATGAAAAGTGTACACGGCATGTTCAGGGCCATAACTTAAAAGTATTAATCAATTGACATTCGTTTTTATATTGTGTTTATTAAGCCTTGATCATACGCTTGGCATACCATATATAATAAGACCCCCTTCTGTGAAAAATTTAGACACAGAGACCCCAAAACATGCTATTTTTACCCATTTTTTCAAACTATTTCTTAAGGTATTTTTAAAACATCTAAATCAGTTATGAAAAGAAGTCATTGGATTGAATCTAAATTGATTTCCTGAAAGGTGTGTATTCAAAGATTGCCTGTTCAATTTTTCACATATTTGTACATAATTATGAATTTTTTGTGATCATTTTTTGAGTGGTATTTTTTTACATTACCTCACGAATACAATTTTTCATAGCACTAGATATATCTTTAAAAATGGAAATCACTAATAAATGCGCCAATTGATACAAGCTTTGATATGTCCAATACTGAAATGCATTGTATTCGGACATCTTTATTATTGTGTTTAGCTGCCAGAAATTCTAAATGGCACAAAGGTAGGTTTGGTAAAAAATATGCATTACCTCCGAATACATGTTAAAAGCTGTGTCATTTCCACAAAGTGAGAGAATAGTAAACAATAGTTAAGCAATAGGTGCAGGGTAATACACTCTTTAGTTCTACCAAGTTTCAATAGCCTGCGTTTAAATATGTCTGAGGTGTCAACGAGAAAAGCAAGTATTCGTAGGTAAATTTCGGTAACCGAATATTACCTACTGAATACAATTTGACATCATGACAGTATTGTGAAACACCGCCATTCATGCCAATGCCCATATTGGTACATAACGAAGGCCTGTATGTTTGCTATCAAATCATATGTCAATGAAAGTTGCGAATTCACATACATGCCCACCATGCAAAACCGAATACGGCAAAATAAAAGAAAAATATGTACTGAAATAGACGACGGTCTGCTCATTTGAAAGAAAAATCAGATTCGAAGAAGATTAGAAGGGATAAATACTTGGATTTGTCAGCTGTCATGTGTGTTTCATTTTAAACGTTTACCGACCTTCTGGTTTCTGAGTAATTTGTGTCCAAATTGGTTTATTCGAAGGTAACATTTGGCGTTTTAAGCTAAGTTTACCTCTGAATACCATGTGCAAAAAACGACTTTTCTCATTGTCTCATGATCTAGACAACACAGTGGTGGACCCAAGTATAAAGCTAATTATTGTTGCCCTCAAACGAAAGGCCACAAGACGTAACTAACTCCAAGATGGACTTCACAAGTCTGCAATAACGGTTTTAAGCGATTTGTGTGCAATTAAGCAAATTAAAGTCACTTTAGTGCCTTTGTTTCTTACTTCAATCCTCTTTCAACCGCTGTGAACCGACATTATTAATACATGATAGGGTCTTAAGTATCAATAAACGCACATAAAGAAAATATTACATTCAAAGAGCTTTATAAAATGAAGTTTTGATTGCGATATCCACCAAAAGTCTAATTCTTACCTACAAATACTGAAATGTTACTTACGAATACAGCATAATACATGACATGTGTAATGAAGTGTCCCTACCAATGGAAATTAATTGTCAAAAACTTTAAGCGGTACCCCAGGACACTATTATTACCCATATACGGATTCATTCAACAATTATTTATTATGTAAAATTGCTGATTAACTACTCAGTATATCAAAATGAAGTGGTCAAAATCTTGCTAAAAGCATCAAAAATTGTTGATCTAAGGTAATAGCATTTATTCATTTGGACGTACCATCTGAAAGAGATCTAAAACTACCATTTTATTAATTCATTACCATAATAGGCAAATTTAAACCTCTAAACTCAATATAGATATTGTTAAATCGCTCATGTTACCTACTGAATACCGGGTTTCTTCACCTTTTCATTGTATAAAGCGTTAGGTGTATGCGTATAATTCCTAATATTCTTGAAAACATATATCCTACTCGTTCTTATACAATGTGTAAATTGATTCATACTCATTTGATAAATAAAATACAGAAACTGACCTAAACTTCATTTTCAAAAATAAACTAGCATAAATTGACAAAGATCATATTGATCGCATTATAAAAATAAAAACAAATATTTTCTGGTTGAGCTAGCATTTTCCTGACACCCTGTGGTCTACATTACACGAAAAAAGCGTTAATGGGAATATTCCATTTGTTTTAGGTTGATTAGTATTGCGATATTGAAAGCATCCTAGTGGTATTCAGTAGGTAACATTGGGTTTTGATATCACATTTACTATCACACGTCCTGGATTTATTTTTCAAGATTAGTAATGGCACTTTTGGTTCCTATAAGGCCAATATGTCATCAATCAATGGGCAAAAGGAAAAAATTGTGGAGACATTTTTATTTGGACTTTTATTTTTGGCCCGTGGACACTTTTGGTTGGATTCGACCATATGCACAGTTTATCCCTTACATACACTGTGTCTTGAATAACTATTGTAGCCCATCAACCTTGTGATTATGAGGCTAGGAAATAATTCCTAATGCCTCATACCCAGGTTTGTATCCCTTTATCTAATCCGCCCCACATGACAAGGACTTTTTAGCACATCTTATCTTGTATTGAGACAATGGCAGCCAGGACTATTTTTTTGCCTTTTTCTAAGCATGTTTACTATTGGATTGAGCCATCACATGATTATAATAGGCTTTACTGATTGGTGGGTAAGGTCAATGCTATTGTTTATTTTGTGATAAAGCTGAGCATATTACTGCATATATGAAAAATACACTGCTATTTTGATACAGGCGATTTACTCAATTCCTTCCAACTGACAAAACTTAATTCCTGTTATCTACCCAGTAATGTTTGCGTATCTTAATTGGATCCCAAATAATTATTTGGCCAAGGTTATTATCTGCATGGTATATTAATTGAATTTCAATAAGCCTATGATAGTGATAATGAGTTTCTTGCTGGATGGAGAGTTATATAGCCAAAGGATGTAGGAGTCATTATGCCTCAAATCACTAATTTATTGTAAGATCAGTGCAGAGCAGGTTAGATATGAAAATGGAAGAACAAATTTCTATACACCTGATCCGTGAACTGTGTCTTTTTGAAAGACTCTTCTTGTTATGGTATCTCTTAAAAGCCTTTATCTAACAAGCAATTCTTGTGTCTCGTTCTGGGGTTTTGTGGGATCCAGCCACATTATGTAAGATATCTTTCCTGACCTGATTTGGTTCATTTAACAATTCAACAACACATATTTCAACTGTTCATCAACAATAAAATAAAAATAATTCTTTGTAATAATTTTTATTAGTCATCAAATAGTTTATAAACACACTTACTGGTCAGGATGCACAGCAAAAACAAATACTCTGTGTAGGAGATGACACCTAAGAATAAAATAACATGAAAACAAAGAATAAATTGAGGTTAAAGGCCCATTCAGTGATTTGCTCATCCAGACGATCGTAAAAATCATCAAAATTCAGATTTCGGTACCTTTGTAATTGTCATAGATGTGCTAACACATCCTGCCAGTGGTTCGGTCAAAAGCCATATATTTAAGACAAAGTAAGGCATTTTACATGAATCTGTTAATCTGTAATTTACATACTTCAGTATATAAATTAGCTACATGTATAAATACTGCTGTTTTCTTTGTTTTTTGCCAAATTTTGCATTTCAAAAATACCAAATGACAATTTGAATGACTTTTCCTTCACTTTTAAGCAATTTATAAACAATTTTAATTTTTTTACATTTTTGCTGGAATCACTGAATGGGACTTTAACTTCAAGAAATCAACACAAAAAATGAGTGACATTTATAGATGTGACTCATAAAGCACCATCAATTCACTTACAAACGTTTCTTAGAAACTTTCATAAACTAATGGATACAGTGTTAAAAGTTTTGACAGACAGCAACATTTTCTAGAACTAATCAACCCCAAACCCTTCTACAAATGATCTTAATGTAACTGACGCAGAACAGAGTTTACTTATAAGAAACCAATAAGAGTTTAGTACTCAGTAGCTCAAACAGTGAACTGAGTATTTTTAGATCTGACTCATAAAAGTAATTATTTAGTCTATAGGCAATTCCTAGAAACTTTCAATAGGCTACTTGGTAGCATTTGCAGTCTTTTTATGACATCTGTAAAAATAGAACCCATCAACAAAATCATCATTACACAGCCGTGACGTTAGTCACGGCTGTGTCTTTTTTTCTTACAGGTTCTTTCTTCTTTCTTTCTTCTTTCTTTACACAGCCGTGACTAACGTCACGGCTGTGTCTTTTTTCTTACAGGTTCTTTCTTTCTTTCTGCCGACCACTACATTTGCTCTAGCACTCACATGCTTACACCGATTTGGACCTAACTTGGTCACAATCATCATTTACCATGCCCCTACATGTCACATGAAACTCGTGGGGTCAAAGGTCACGCTAGGGTCATAGAACTAAAAATGCTTCTTCTCCTACAGATTACGTATGACGGTGAACCCACTTGCACACATGCATTACTATTACCCAGTGTCTATGGGGTCCTCACAGATTTGGGGTCAAAGGTCATTAAGGGGTCACTTCCGGTATAAAACGAAAAACCTTCAAAATTTTTTATTTGCTAAGAAAAACATAGGACAGTAACGGTATGTTCACACATAAATTGTAATTACCCTGTGTATATGTGGTATTTTTTTATTTAGGGTCAAAGGTCATTAAGGGGACACTTCCGGTACAAAACGAAATACCTTTAAAATGCTTCTTCTCCCACAAATTACGTCGGACAGTAACACCACTTGCATACATGCATTGTTATTATCCAGTGTCTATGGGGTCCTCACAGATTTGGGGTCAAAGGTCATTAAGGGGTCACTTCCGGTATAAAACGAAAAACCGTCAAAAAATTTTATTTGCTAAGAAAAACATAGGACAGTAACGGTATGTTCACACATGAATTGTGGGTACCCAATTCATGTGTGGTATTTTTTTATTTGGGGTCAAATGTCATTAAGGGGTCACTTCCGGTCTGAGACGAAAAACCTTCAAAATGCCCCTTCTGTCACAAGTAACATAGCAAAGTGGTGCCACATGCACCCATGCATTGACATTAGCCAATGTCTATGGCCGGTTTCATATATTTTGGGGTCAAAGGTCATTAGGGGTAACAACACGGCTGTGTTCGTGGGTTAGACCACAGCTTAGTCTAGTTCTTCTTCTTTCTGCCGACCATTACATTTGCTCTAGCACTCACATGCTTGGACCGATTTTGACCTGACTTGGTCACAGCCATCATTGTCCATGCCCCTACATGTCACATGAAACTCATGGGGTCAAAGGTCACGCAGGGGTCACAGGGGTCAAAAACGTGATTTCGACTCAAAATGCTTCTTCTCTCACAGATTACGTGGGACAGTGACGCCACTTGCACACATGCATTGTTATTACCCAGTGTCTATGGGGTCCTCACAGATTTGGGGTCAAAGGTCATTAAGGGTCACTTCGGTATAAAACGAAAAACCTTCACAAATTTTTATTTGCTAACAAAAACATAGGACAGTACCGGTATGTTCACACATAAATTGTAGTTACCCTGTGCATATGTGGTATTTTTTTATTTAGGGTCAAAAGTCATTAAGGGGCCACTTCCGGTATAAAACGAAATACCTTTAAAATGCTTCTTCTCCCACAAATTACGTGAGGACAGTGACACCACTTGCACACATGCATTGCTATTACCCAGTGTCTATGGGGTCCTCACAGATTTGGGGTCAAAGGTCATTAAGGGGTCACTTCCGGTATAAAACGAAAAACCTTCAACATTTTTTATTTGCTAAGAAAAACATAGGACAGTAACGGTATGTTCACACATGAATTGTGGGTACCCAATTCATATGTGGTATTTTTTTATTTGGGGTCAAAGGTCATTAAGGGGCTACTTCCGGTATAAAACGAAAAACCGTCAAATTTTTTTATTTGCTAAGAAAAACATAGGACAGTAACGGTATGTTCACACATGAATTGTGGGTACTCAATTCATATGTGGTATTTTGTTATTTGGGGTCAAATGTCATTAAGGTGTCACTTCCGGTCTGAGACGAAAAAACCTTCAAAATGCCCTTCTGCCACAAGTAACATAGCAAAGTGGTGCCACATGCACCCATGCATTGACATTAGCCAATGTCTATGGCCGTTTCATATATTTTGGGGTCAAAGGTCATTAGGGGTAACATCACGGCTGTGTTCGTGGGTTAGACCACAGCTTAGTCTAGTTAATTATTTTGTTTAACAGGAAGCATACCTTTTCTTTCGCTATATTTGTTCCTTCATCATTTTAACCATACCTATGAATTGATTATTATTTTGGTTCATAAACTGATTGCTTATCTGGTGTCTTATGTATAAATTATAGTAATTTATTTACCTTGCGTGGAAAAGTATTAATCTGCTTGTTCGGCAAGTGATAACTGGGTGCAGCCAGTACTTGCAAGCCACACAGTTCATATGTTCTGAAGCTTTTCCTCAAGACCCCACAGAAATATGCCAAATGCATCAGTTGCAAACATTAACCCCCTGGACACTACTGGTCATCTAACAGCATTTCTGATTGGTTGATAACTTGAAATGCTCATTTCAATTGCCAATTATGACTAGTCTTTAAACTAAATGGTCAAACTTGCATTTGCAGATGATCTTAATACCATGAGACCCTCCTTGATCATTGGTTCAAAATTGCACACAATATTTATTATGGCCAATCGGCAGATAGATCTCATGGGGTTAAGCCAATTTTTTGTTTAAATCTAATAGTATAATTTTTGGATTTCAACTTGTGAAATGTTGTAATTTTAATAATTCAGCTCCTCATATCTCTAAACTCTGAACCAGTTCCTCATGTTTTCTCATCTTATACTTCGTTTCAACATGAGTTTGGTAGTGAAATAGGTGCATACTTTAATAGCTGGTCGCAGAATTAAATTGCATAACATTAAGGGCTGGGGTATGAGCGTTTGGACAGTATTTATTTTGGGACATTAGAGCACATCAGACATATCGAATTGCATTCTGAATACGAAGAATGTCATTCTGATATCAAATAATTTTGTTTTTTTAAATTAGCAATTTAATACACATTTTATGGCAAATCATTAAAATTGATATTTTTGATATTTAACAGTACTGAAGTAAACTTTATAAATCTGATGATTTATACTTAACGATTAATATGTAGGTGGGATGAAATGCCGATGATCAATTGAAAATTTTGACCTTTCGTATTAAAGATATGGATTTTTTCCCCAAAAAAAAAAAAAAATTAGGTCTTTTTCGGAAAAAAATCCATATCTTCAATATGAAATGTCAAAATTTTCAATTGACCGTCGGCTTTTCCTCCCTGCTACATACACTTTAAGAATATATCATTAGATTTATATAATTTACTTCGAGGACTGTTATATATCCAAAATTTGAAAAATATCAAATTTTTATAATTTGTCATAAAATTTGTATTATATTGAGATTTTCAAAAAATGAAAATTATTTGATATCAGAAAGACATGCTTCGTATTCAGAATGCAATTCGATAGGTCTGAGGTGCTCTCATGTCCCTCAAAAAATACTGTCGAAACGCAATAAACGCTCATTTTAGATCCCTTAACATAACCCCGAAGAGCATATGCACAAAGCGGTTTGTTGGCACACTTGGCACACTTGCAGCACAACCTCGTAAAAGGCACAGACTTTCACTACCAAACTTGAGGGGAAACAAAGTTTAGGTCCTTTCCCTAAGTGGTATTATCCCTGAGGTTCTCCCGCCATTACCTTTGTCCCAGATGGATCGGAATAGATCTTTGGTAGCCTTGCGTTTCTTTGGTGTATTGTCCAGCATATGGTCCACATCTTTCTTCTTCAGGGAAATCTACCAATCTGAGCTGCACAAATGAAATTAACAAAGAAAATAATAGGTTTGGGTTAATATAGGATCAGAGTGATAATTGTGAGAGATATTAATAGGCTATGTACTACATTCATCATTGTGTAGGTTTCAGCTGCAAAACTCAAAAAAGTAAGTTTGCATGATCATATCACATAATATAATATTCCATTGAACATCAAAGATGGAGAATGCCAGTATTCCTGGAACATAGCTCTATTAGTTCTCAATTAATGCTAAGCAGTTCCATTTTTTCCTGTCCCATATAGTAGAGGGAAAAGGAAGAAGTCCATGTTGGACCACTTTCATAGACGAGTCTAACCCTTACGATGGCCACAAGCATGGTTTGCTAATCCTGGTGTGGTGGTTGGCATATGAGCATATGAGGGGTTGTGGTTTTAAACCAGGGCAGGGACAACAACTTTACTCTTCATCTTCTTTCTTCTTCCCTTCCTTCCACTTAGGCAAAGAGTAGCTTGGGGATTGGGGTTAAAGGGTGCATGGTAAAGTGATTATGGTTGAAATTGTGAGGATGTGGGTTCAAACTCCTGCAGAGCCATGTTTGTTTGTTTTGACAACTTATTTGGGTCTCTACAAAAGTGTTATCTTGGTGTAATTTGACTGACCTTTATTTTGAAAAAAATTGTACTGTATAAATGATACATACATTACTTTTTACTTTTGGAAAAAAAAGACACAATTCTCTCCTGAAATATTTTGGGAAAAACATTGCTAGCATGTAAAATATGTAAAAATGTGGCACTTTTTATCTGTTTTGTTTTACTTTTGGAAAAGACACAGTTCTCTTCTGAAATATTTGGAAGAAAGTAGCATGCTGACATGTACAATAATGTTAAAAATGACACTTTTCATAAAAGTTTGGAACAATCGACCTAAATTTTTTCACCCTCTTATGCCAACAATTTTTGTGGGCTTATCATTTGCTTGCCTCACCCCATAGTATTGTGAATGGAGCTGAAATGTGTTACATGACCTATGCCATGGATGCACACCTTGTTGGGGGGGGGGGAGTGAAATGTTTCTAAATGTTTCAAATGTTTGGCCTGGTATTTGAAGCATCACCATTTATTTTACTTCATACTTAGGGATTTAGGTGTCTAGAAGTATATTTATATGTCCAATTAGCAGTGTTCGAAATTTTGGTTGTCCGTTCGCCGGGACAACCAAAACATGCACTGGACAACCAAAAATAATGCTCTAGTTGTCCGGCGGACAACCCCAAGATCTACAGCCAAAAGTCAATTTTTCAGCATGTTAGTTTGCTCAAACCTGACACAACTGATGAATTGTTAAATATTTAAGAGTAACTGTTCATAAATTGACTACACTCACTCCACTTTATTGGTCACATATAGTTGTTTCAGATTGTGGCAGCATACGGACAACCAAAAACTTTGGAGGACAACCAGAAATTACACCCTGGTTGTCCGTGGGACAACCCCTTTTATTTTCTAAATTTGGACACTGCCAATTAGGCACCAGAGGATGATTTAAGGAAGCCCCATCATGCACTGTAAAAGTATTATCACTAGAGTTTCAACTGCTACTTTACTTTCCAAATCCCATTGAATTCTGTGCAAAAGATGTTGTTTTAGAATTGTGTGTGTGTCATTATTACTTGGTCGATTTCAGATCTAAAGTGATGTATGCATGAAGGATAATTCACACCTTCTGTAGATAACATAAAATGTGAAATCGACCAACTTTTTGAAGGTGTTTTTATTGTAAATATATCTGTCCAAATTCAAATTTAACCATGCACGTGTGTATGCAGTGGGCGGGCAGTGGTGTCATGTTCACTCACACGGCTGCGCTTACCGCAAGACTTGCTGGGAAGTGCTTAAATCATCCTCTGATTAGGCACCCAGAAGTATATTTATATGTCCAATTAGGCGATAGGTCTAAAATTTAAATTTCATCATATTAACCATGGTCTTAATTTGCCTTTAAGGGCAGAGTAATGGGAGAGAACATGGACCTTTTCGAGCATCATTATTTCTGAATTGTATCTCCAAAGTATATAAAACTATACATTTTTGGAAAGGAAATGAGTCAAGGAATCCCATGGTGATGTCAGATTTTTTCAAAAATCTCGAGTTTTTGATAAAATCACAAAAAATCACTTTTTACCCCAATTTTTTGTGACAACTTAAAAAAAAAATCAGTTCGAGTAAAAAAAAATCAGTTAGCTTTTAATGAAGAAGAGACATGAACTTAGGGAAGGTTTTTTTTTTTTTGAAATTGTCTCTTTTTCTCAAATATTGAAAAAAATGTGAAAAAAAAGCAATTTTGTCATTCTATTCAGCTAAAAATTGCACATAATGGTGTATATTTTTGTTTAAAACAAATATTTTGAAAAAATGAGAAAACCTTCCCTAGACTTTGATGTACTCTAAACGATAGTGCAAAAAGTTTACCTTTTGCTTGCATATTTTTCGAGTTATCTTGTCACAAAAATCGTGCAATATTGTCAAAAGTGAACTATGAGAAATCGACGTTTTAAAAAAAAAATGTCAAAATTATGCACAAAATGTCCTTATATTTTAAAACGGCAAGACTTTCACGCTTGTAAAAGCTGTACCTTGTGCATGGTCTTAATAAGCATCTTTTTGCAACAATGAATTTATAATGTCTGCTTTTAGTCCGCCAAAATTCAACATAATTAAACAATCTAAGTGGCATTTTGACTGCAAATTTGTGTTTTGTTTACACCGCATTTGCCGGCGTTAAAAACATACCGAATGCGCCTTGACTGCGTTGGACATACGCGCAGAGTTGCGCCACGTCACACGCCCTTGAATCGCTAGCGTAATCACAATATTTCGCATTCGCACATTTCTGACTCATTATTTCCCGCCAATTTACTAAGCTGTCTTAATCCATGTGACTTTTTAGAGTTGAAAAGAGTGAAATAAATCAAGCAAAAATATGTGTAAATAAGTTGTATTTTATCAGTTTCAAGTGAAAGAATACATCTTAGTGTTGATAAAAATCAAGAAATCTCAAATTCGGCGTGGACGAATGTGTCTTCCATTACTCTGGCCTTAAGTCAGTCTAATGTGTCTAATGTATCAACGAGATGCAATATCACTTATAGCTATATATTACAATATGGCAACATTATTATATTTCACAACACAGATAGATTTCAAGACTTGTGACTCCTAATTTCTCAAATGCTGAAAAACTAATAATGAACTGGCTATCATAATATCAATATAGACACAGCTCAATCAAGACTAATACAATGTAATATTAAAGGCAATTGTCACCACATACCAATGAGAACCCACCATATGTACACAAATCTACACAACTATTGTTGCCCTGCAATAACTCTGTGTAAACACAGTCACACTTTCTTACAGTAATAATGTGGCTCCAATTGGTCACTAAGTAACCACAGATTATACATTGGCTTTTGACTCTGCCGCCAACCATTTTACACTTCTCTGCTGTCCCCTTATAATTGTCTCATTCAAAAAAAGGTAAAATCTTATGGTACCTTTCTCTGTTCTCTTTTGTAAATTACTTGAAATTTAAGAAGAAAGTTGTTACCTTATATCGACACTTGTGTGCTATTAGATAATAATAATACATGCAAATATATAACACAGAGAATATTTACACCGATATAAGATTAAACTTCATGTTTAATTACTGAGGTTAATTAATAGCTCAAAAGATTTTGGAATGGTTGATGCACAAATTTGTCATTACGGTTATCTCATAATTAAGATAAATGATGATGTGCATAACTGATGATGACGATATCACGTCATCTGATAACCTACATCAACCACCTCATTTTAAATTTGTGTGTATGTGTGCTTGTAAAAGTGCTCCCAAATGATGACATTTGCATTCTAACCTCCCTTATCTGGTCCTCTTTTATACAGATATCTGGTCAAAGAAAGAAAAAAGTTCTGAAGCATTGGAAGAGCATTTTTTGTTGTGTTCTGCACTGCGTATATAAAAATACCACCTTTTCAGTGTTAGCACCTCCTTTGTAGTGTTATTTCAAACTTTTGACATACTGTACAATGCAAATATGGACATCTTCCAGATTTGTTCACCTTTCTGACCAGTGATGAGTCCCATCATGGACAGATAAGAGGTTGGGCTGTATGATATTCAGATCATTCACAACTGTGGATACACACCAAACGAAGGATGTCAACAGTTTCCTGATCACGAGCAAGAGGTCGAAATAAGCGCAAAAATGCTTTTTAGAGCTGACCTCATGGGAGGGGGCTATAAGACATACCGCAGTAAAATAGTGGGATTTCACTTGTGTGAGTGAACATCCAGGGTATGACGATTGACTTCAGGAATGACTCCATAACATTGGAGTAACTTCCTGGGGGTACTCAAGTTTGGTTTAGGTAGTGGTGTGCTGATGAGAATTTGAAAGTGGACCCATTAATATACCAATTTTGTCAAAAATTTCAGCCAAATTTAACATTAATTGTCTTAGTTTTAATATACAACTTTTCCCAAAATTTTAGCACAGTGAGGTGAAATTGGGCTATTTTCCAAAAAAACAAGAAATTTTGAAAAAAAGGACCCACCCATATACCAAAATTGGCATAGAAAAAAGGCCATTGGTATACCAAAAGGCTGAAAATGCTACCCATGTTTGCAGCTCCTCCCCATATATTCATTTGTACTGAGTACCATGTAAGTGAATGTATTTTCAATAGATCAAATTTGAAGGAATCTGAACAGACAACTCATAATGATTATTCTTGCCATACCAAATTCAACATCCAATATTCACCTTGAGCAGAGCAGTCAAAGGGTTAGTTACAAGGGGGAAGCCCTGATTCGTGGTGACATCAGCCCACAAACATCCTAAATTTCTCTTGATTTTAATAGAACACAATTGTGGCTAGATGAGATCAAAGGAAAAGTCATTATTTTGACAACACAATAAAAGAAATATTGACCAACTTTAGCTGTAACAACAAATGTAATATGCTTGCTTTGATTTGGTGCCTAGTTGTAAATATTGGGGGAAAGTATGGACACCACTCATGTGCAGGACTGGCAGGGAGTTGCCTATCACAGGACATAATAAAATACCAGTTTGTTTGTCCTGAAAAAATTGAACCCATTCATTCTCACATAGCACAACAGCAACTGCATGGTTGATCAAAGGAATGCTATCTACAGTAGACAGCAACAGTGTTATTACCAGAAGACATAGGAACAGACATATTTTGCAGCTTAGGTCAGGGAATTTTGCATTTGAAAAGGATTCAGAACAAACAAAAATATTATTGTTTAGAAATTGCATGGCAATCAAGTTTGGTGTTATACTACCATTATCAGATATCATAGTTGAAAAAATAAATATGTGGCAAATTGCAAGGAAAAAGAAGGCTGAATTGGTGAAATGTGCCAAAAATAGAAAAACCCCATGGACATGCCACTGCATAATTTATTTCTAACTTCAAAAAGTGGTCACATACACACAGACCCTGATCATTTATGACAGGATTTTTTTTTCAAATAAATCTGAATCTCCTTAGGTAACAAATCATATTTTCATTTGGCCAGGTAAGTTTGCAATCCTGGTCTATGCATTACACTAAAACCTCTACTCCAGCTCCTATTTGATTAAGATTTTCTCTAGCAATTACTAATAATTAAAGACCAGACACGTTGGCATCAGACAAGTTTGCATTGTCTTGCCCAACAACTTGTTTTAATAGTTATTGCAACACCTACGGGTGTGACTTTTATACCTGGTTTATTGTTTCTTTTTGTTGATATATGACCTATTATTGCACTTGTTGACTTACGACTTATTGACCACATTGCTGAGTTGGTTGGAATAATTGTGTAATACTAAATGATTGGTAGATTCTTGGACATAACTTCTATAAAACACACAAATTTACTTTCAATTCTACCAAAAAATTGCACCAGCAATTTTCAATTTGTTAACAATCAATGGTGGTAAAATTTGATATTATTTGTATATAATCATGAAGTAAGAGCTACTGAAATTTGCAGTTATAAATAAACTTTTTGATTGAGAAAGTTATTCCTCCAATTGAGTTAGAAATAAATAAAATTGTGTACATTTAGGGCAACAAAAGACCTGAATACTGGTTCTTAATAAAGGTGACAATTCCCATGAGAGTCATGACAGTGATGGAGAAGTTGAGAGATGCTGAGATAGATGAAGAAGAAGGTGGCAGATAGCTGGGGATGGAGGGAGGTATGGGTCGCATATACCGAGTTTGCGCGTCCAGGAACTCCTTATTTTTGATTTTGGCCATTTTGGACTCCTTAAATCACAAGTTGAAAGTGACCAAAGGGTCCGATAAAAACTGTATGGACTCCTTAATTTTTCAATGCACAGAGGCTAAATCAGTATAAGAATTGTCGATTAAAAATTAAAAAATAAAAAGATCAGTAAATCTTCCGAATCGCCACAGGCCAACAACACTAATAATTTCACTAGAATATTTAACCAGTTCCAAGTTTAGAATTTCGGACAAATGGACTCCTTAAATTCTCATATTGGTTTTGCAGGTACCAAAGAGTCCAGAAAAATTAAATTGGACCCTTTGATTTTTTGTGCTCGTGCTACCCCTGATAAGTACTACAAAACAAGAGAGAAACTGGACCAAAAAAGTTGTTAATGCCGAACTTAAAATTTCTTTCTTCTGTCTGTTGTCTAGAAACATTGTTTTTATGGTACCTAATTTAGTTCCCTCTCTTGGATCTTTGGGTATCTTTAATGAATATTGGCCGGAATGTTCACTTGGGTGGGCGTTCAGACTTAAATAAACACTATAGAAGTATAACATCAATAGATTTACCATTGTCTCGCCAGTATCTACAACATATTACAGCCATTTTGAAATCACTTCATCTCTAACTCTCGCACAAACAAACCCTTCCTGTAGGGAAGGAATGTAGAACTTCTGATGGCTGCCTTCAGATAAAAATATGCTCTGTCTCAGGGTACTCTTTAGGATTAAAGCTTTAGGATTGCAGGGCTTTGGAACTTAAAGAGGAAGTCCCGCTAGAGCAGTTCTAGGGTGAACCAAACCTGCCTGGTTATCAAATGAATTTCTGAATTTGATAGGTGTTAATTGATATTTTAATGTTATTGCATCAATAAGCACCTATCAAATCCAGAAATATCCTTGTCACTGATTAATTTGATAACCAGGCAGATTTGGTTTACCTCAGAAGAACTACTCTGGCGGGGCTTCCTCTTTAAGAGTAAAGGAGGAGATTGCAGTTTGGATCTTTGCCAGTTGAATAAGGCATTATCAATTAAAAATGTTTGTTTGCATTTTACATTGTTTAATTGTGTGTAAATCAATGGTGTGGATTTAACGTAGGTTTACAAAAACAGGAGTAAGATATTAAGATTAGCATTAGGGTTAGTGGGATCTGAGAACTGATTTTCTGGCAAAATATGGGTTTCTTTCGACATATTTTGGGGGTAGTGATTTGTGAAGTATTATGGGTTGTAGAGCTATAAAAAAAATTTATTCCAAATTTTGGCTAAAGAGCTACAATTCTGGGATTGTGGAGCTTTTAAAGAACTGAAGATATGATCCCCAACTGGAAGAGGGAATTTAACGTTCAAACTGCTGGAGAGCCTGAACGCCTGAAACGGAACCCTTGACTGCCGCACACACCCATACCACCTTTTCATGTTAGTGCCCCATCCTCTGCCCCACATTATGACATGCATAGTCCCATATTTAGATGAACATAACTATTCTATGAATCTAATGTTTTGAAATGTTTGATTAACCCTAACCCCCTAAGGGCTTTTCGGCAACGGGAAGGGAAAGAAGGAAAGAATAAAGAGAGAAAGAAGGAAAGAAGTTGTTTGCTCTGGGTGGGATTCAACCCGAGACCCCTCGCATGCCAAGCACTCGGTCGGCGACACTTTGCCACGGGTCTTGGGCTTCGCTGGCCAGCTAAACCGTGCCTATATATATCACTTAGGGCGATTGCGTCATCTCACCACGTGGGATGCATGCACGAACAGCGCATATCAAGTAGTATTTTGTAGTATTCAGGCGGGTTAGGGTTAAGGAAGCCTATACTGAGTTTCGATAGTGGTAACCTAACCCTAACCCCCTAAGGGCTTTTCGGCGACGGGAAGGGAAAGAAGGAAAGAATAAAGAGAGAAAAGAAGGAAAGAAGTTGTTTGCTCTGGGTGGGATTCGAACCCGAGACCCTCGCATGCCAAGCACTCGGTCGGCGACACTTTGCCACGGGTCTTGGGCTTCGCTGGCCAGCGAAACCGTGCCTATATATCACTTAGGGCGATTAAGTCATCACACCACGTGGGATGCATGCACGAACAGCGCATATATCAAGTAGTATTTTGTAGTATTCAGGCGGGTTAGGGTTAAGTTACATGTTTAAGCTCATTCATCCCCTATACAAATTCACTCCATGGTAATTCAAAGTTACAAATTTATCAACTATCTTTTGTCAGCAGTTTCTAAATGAAATCAGCTTTCATGCTGATGTGCTTTGATATTTAAAAAAAAATCTTACTCCAAAATCGACATAGGCCTAGAAGCATTCACTTGAATCTTGGTTGAACCTAATAACATTAACTTGAATCTTGGTTGAACTCTTTATTTAAAAAAAAAGAATTCTACAGTTCAAATCAAACCTCACCAACATTTTTCTCTGGTGTGATAATACTCCAATGGGCCTAATAAGCAGAGAGCCTACAAAAATCATACCTTGTTTGTACATAAGGAAAGCAGCTAGCAGCTATAAATATACAATTAATAAGCCAACATGTATAATTGATCATGTTGCTATCAAATTGTTGTATCAAGCACAGACTGACACACAATAGTGCTGTCTCAATATTTTGCTATATGATCCCCTGATTCAATATTGTGCTCCTGCTGTCTACAGTAGATAGCAAATCTGTTGGCGTCTGGCTGAGAGAGAGTTGGCTCTGTCTTTTATATGTGTACACACATTGTGTCTATGTAATGCCTGGTATAAAATATAAGTAAAGATGCTACAATGTACCTTATCCAGGTACCCAATATTTCAAATGATCTGCCACACCCTCCGCATTGATATGAAGCAAAATCAGTCTGAAGTCAGGCATATTCAATTTTAAGGCATTTCCAAAGGTACATTTTGCAAAACAACCAATTGAAATTGAACATTTAATTCCAAAGATATGAACAGTTGAAGTGTTTCCAAAATAAAAGACAGCAAAAGAAATTATTTCCTTACTTTGGCTATGTGAAAATCAATATTTCCAACTTCCGACTGATTTTGCTTTATCACATTACATAATTCTGTGCCAAAAAGTTTGCTATTTTCACAAGTGTCAAGGTTGTTTGATGTTAACCTTTATTTTTATAGGTTTTGCATCTTTAAATATTTTTCAGATATTTACAGCCCGAGTACTAAGTTATTTAATTGTTTGATACCAGCACCACAGAGGTGTATTCAATGAAGTGGTCAAAATCTTTACTGAAGGTGATTGAAAGCACACAATTTTAGGAGTTTGGGTGCCTTTCTTATGACTAGTACTCACCATGTCTTAGGTGTAGCGCACATTAAATCACCGACATTTTTTATTTATGTCTTTAGTCTGATATAGATAGGTGTGAGAATACATTTCAATGAAGAAAAAAAAAAGGAAAAAGCACATAAAATATGGCAAAAATGCTTATTATAAACTGGCTAAAAAGAAATAAACACATGGAAATTTGGGCAAAAAAAAGGGGGAAAAGGAAGTCCTTTTAAAAAAGGACACTTCTCATGCGTGTATAAATGTGGTAACAACCGTGGTGATAGATATGGGAGGTAAGATAAAGACGCTCATGATGGATGATGATGATGAAGAGATAGATAGCTGGCTGGGTGTCTCAAGTTTTTACTCACTTTATAAATGAGGTAGGCTATAGGACAGTTCAAATTGAGGTAAAAAGATGGATCAGAAATTGGTATTTCAATTTGAGAAAATGCTTGGGAACTGTCATTTGGGTGACATTAATATATCATGATTAAGTTATTTGAAGAAATTTCAATACTTAAGTTTCTCAGACTCAAGATAAGAGCTTTTTACAGGATCAGACACACCTTTCAATATATCTTATCTATTTCAAACTGACATCTTCAGGAGATAACCATCCCAACAACAAAACAACAACTGTATCAATTTCTATCCCAAAAACAACTGTATCAATTTCTATCCCAAAAACATATCAATGTCTTTCAATATCTAAAAAGACCACACATGAATCAAGTCAGACTGATCATTAAATATAATGTGCATGTTCAAATAAAATCAGTTTGTTCTGGTACAAAATAAATTTTTAATTTTTTTATATCAAATTATTGTCCATTTTACTATGGTAGTATGCAGGGACTGCCTTTTGAGCAGAGCGAGAGCAATCGAGTCCCTGAGTATGTTGAAACCCCAATCAAAATGGGATACAACAACTTCTATGACGTAGAAAACAATCAAATACAAAAGAATTTGACAACCTTTTTTAGGCATATACCAAAATAAATGTTTACAGGATCCAACTCATTTAGCTTCATGACACATTATCTCTCCAGACAGACACAGACAAGACACACAAATATGATCACAAAAACTCAACAACAACTAATTGTAAATGTTTTTCAATATCTGGAGACATGAACATAATGTTTTTCAATATCTAGAGACATGAACATAACATATAAAAGACAGACTTTATACATCTTCATCCTACCTGGTAGGACCACCATGGTATTCAGCAGACATAAAAAAGAAAATGCAGACTTAGTTAAGGGCTGGGGTATGAGCGTTTGGACAGTATTTATTTTGGGACATTAGAGCACATCAGACATATCGAATTGCATTCTGAATACGAAGAATGTCATTCTGATATCAAATAATTTTGATTTTTTGAAATTAAATTTAATACACATTTTATGGCAAATCATTAAAAATTGATATTTTTAATATTTAACAGTACTTGAAGTAAACTTTATAAATCTGATGATTTATACTTAAAGTGTATGTAGGTGGGATGAAAAGCCGACGATCAATTGAAAATTTTGACCTTTTTCAGTATTGAAGATATGGATTTTTTTCCCAAAACACCAAAAAAAAAATACGTCTTTTTGGGAAAAAAAATAATATCTTCAATATGAAAGGTCAAAATTTTAAATTGACTGTCGGCTTTTCCTTCCTGCTACATACACTTTAAGAATATATCATTAGATTTATATAATTTACTTCGAGGATTGTTATATATCAAAAATTTGAAAAATATCAAATTTTTATAATTTGTCATAAAATTTGTATTATATTGTAATTTTCAAAAATGAAAATTATTTGATATCAGAAAGACATGCTTCAGATTCAGAATGCAATTCGATAGGTCTGAGGTGCTCTCATGTCCCACAAAAAAATACTGTCGAAACGCAATAAACGCTCATTTTAGATCCCTTAACACAACATCACACAATAGATATTGCCTCAACTACAGCAACAACCGGTAACAACATCAGGATAGTAATTAGCCAGAAGGAAACATCAAAGAAGCTACTCATAAACATTTTCAAATCTATCTAAAAGAACCATCCTATGAAATTGCGACATGGCACAATAAATATTGCATCAACTTTATCAACAACAACAAGTCATAACGTCAGCATATTGATTGTTTACATTGTCATCATACCTAAATGATCTAGGACCACCACTGAATTCGTCAGATACTTTGAACAACTACAGACTTAGTTAAGGCAACATCACACAATAAATGTTGTATCAACTACAACAACAACAGCATTCTGATTGTTGAGATCCAGAGACATCAAAGGAACTATTGTTGAACCCACTGGAGTCTGGAGTCATCAACTTTATAAACAACAACAAGTCATAACATCAGCATATTGATTGTTAAAAAAACATTAATGTACAATTAACAGAGTTTTACATTGTCATCATATCTACATGATCTAGGACCACCACTGAATTCATCAGATATTTTGAACAACTACAGACTTAGTTAAGGCAACATCACACAATTAATGTTGTATCTACTACAACAACAACAGCATTCTGATTGTTGAGATCCAGAGACATCAAAGGAACTATTGTTGAATCCTCTGGAGTCTGGAATTACCAACTTTATAAACAACAACAAGTCATAACATCAGCATATTGATTGTTAAAAAACATTAAATTCATAAACAGAGTTCTACATTGTCATCATACCTACATGATCTAGGACCACCACTGAATTCATCAGATATTTTGAATGACTACAGACTTAGTTAAGGCAACATCACACAATAAATGTTGTATCAACTACAACAACAACAGCATTCTGATTGTTGAGATCCAGAGACATCAAAGGAACTATTGTTGAATCCTCTGGAGTCTGGAGTCATCAACTTTATAAACAACAACAAGTAATAACCTCAGCATATTGGTTGTTAAAAAAATTAATGTAATTAACAGAGTTCTACATTGTCATCATATCTACATGATCTAAGACCACCACTGAACTCATCACATATTTTGAACAACTACAGACTTAGTTAAGGCAACATCACACAATTAATGTTGTATCAACTTTAACAACATCCTTCTGATTGTTGAGATCCAGAGACATCAAAGCAACTATTGTTGAATCTTTGGGAGTCTGGAGTCTTTTCCCACAGGCAAATTATCAGTAAATGTATATCATACAGTTTAATCACAAAATATTTCTTGGTTCCAAAACTTAGGGATATATTTGTTCTCTTTTGAAATACAATTCATGAGATCAAAAAAATCAAAACAAAATATGGGCTGAAATGGGGTAACTGTGTATTTTTGGCTATTGTTTGCTTGTTTGTTTGTTTGTTTGCTTTTTTGTTCATTCATTCAAGTTTATTCATTTTTGTTCATTTATTCATTTATCTGTTCATCATTTATTCATCTGATTCCTTACACCTGTAACGGCCTATTTGTTAATTTGTTTACTTATTCATTCAATATTGTTTTCAATTATTGCAAATAATGAAAACAACAACAATGGTTAAACGAAAGTCACATGAAGTTCAAAGGTACGCAGTAGTTCACAACACAAAAAGAATGTTAATTTTAAGCTGACATAATAGCATTTGTGAAATCAACAAGGTAAAATTAAACATAATTGCAATTTTTCCCACCACCCCAGTTTTTAGAAAAGTCAAGCGTAATACCACAACAAAAACAGAGGCGTCTCTTGCAACAGTTAAAAAGTGAAGTTCAAACGTTCATAGGTAGTTTGTACATTTACTGCTCTGCATTCCCAACTAGTATCCTTATCAACAAAAATCTACATTTTCGCTGAGTATTGCGTGTAATCTGGCAATATAATTCGTGATTTGAAAATATTCTATTTAATAATTAAATACTATTTTCATGATTGCATTGATACTGTATCCACCAAAACAAACAATTTTATTATGTCCAGAACAAAGGATCCTAAAGTTATAAAATACATAAGAAACAAATAATTAACAAAGGATTATTGTCAAGAACAAAGGTTATCAATAGAAGTAAATTGTAGTACAAATGGCGATTACATTTCACACATTGTTGTGGTTTCAATATAATGAAACGCTTCAAATTACTTTACTGACTTGGACTCCTCTTTGTTCAACACAATGCAAAGGCAAAACCATATAATTGTTAAAGAAAAGAAAAAATATTTCATTTGTGTTGAACAGTGAATAAGTTTAAATCTATTAAGCCACATAATTGTTCCTTTGTATGACTTATGACCTGGAAAAGTTTTCAGATCATGGTGACTTGATTTTGCTGCAGAAAACAGTTGATCTATTCTGCAATTGAAGCTGATTGTTATTATTTACAAAAAGTGGCACTTATCCCTGGTAATTCTAGATTACTGCAAGTTAGGTGGGTTAACCTGTATTTTACTGAGGAGTTCAAAAAGGAAAAATTCTAAGAAAAGCTAAATAGAAACAGAGAGTTTATTAGTTTTTACCTATTGATTATAGAGGGTAAGAAGTTCAAGAGTTTACCCCAGCTTGCATGCCATTATATCTTTAATTTGCTCAAAAAATTGACCAACATTCACAAAATTAAAATGAACGACAATTCACCTCCTAAAGAAGCACATTCCTTAAAGAGGAAGCCCCGTCAGCGCAGTTCTTTTGGGGTGAACCAAACCTGCCTGGTTATCAAATTAACCAGTGACTGAATCTGACAGGTGTTAATTGATGTTTTAATGTTATTGCATCAAGTAGCACCTGTAAAATTCAGAGACAACCATGTCATTGATTAATTTGATAACTAGTCAGGTTTGGTTCACCCCAAAAGAACTGCTCTAGTGGGGCTTCCTCTATACGGACCCCTGAGCCATTTTGTTTTGTTCATCAAATTTCTAAAATCATACAATGATCATGATTAGAATGCTTGACGAACTAAAGGGCAGTTGGTCATATGTGGAGCTTAAGTGAAGAGCTGAAGACAGATAAAAATGGCATTGATGGGAACCATGGCCCTCGCTAATTTAAACAGAACACTAAAGTAACATGCTCAACTTAATTAGCTCCCCAAACACTTTTTTGGTGGGGGAGAGGTGCTTATTAAATCAATGGAAAAAAAATTAAACTGAGGCTTTACATACACAGAAATATAGGGTGAATAATTCTACAGTGATCTGATGTCAAAATCATCAAAAGCTGGAAGGTTTAGATGTTCATTTTATTTGTACATTTGTGGGGGCAATTGACAGTATTTAGTTGTAGAGGTGCATCGAAAATGGGTGTGCCTGGATAGTTGTCACTACAAAAATGTAGGGGTACTAATTAGAGGCGCTAATTAGGTAGGCCTATAATACGGTGGTAGGGTTTAGATATATGTCCCAGTTCAGATTACAGGTTTTCAGCATAGAATTTGCATCCCTACCCCTTTAGCATGTTTTCCAATGGCATATTACCTATCCATCACACTGGTCTAAGATTTAGAAAGGGGGGGGGGGGTATTATGTTATTAAGGGTAAGACATAATTTTATGTCCTATTAAAAACATCTTAAGAAATGGTAAATGGATGAATTGGAGTCCCTGCAGACCTCTTGAACTATGTCAAACCAAGAAACTTTTATGGACAGTCATTTATCATTACTACTTTGCTGGCACCATCAAGTAGTTCTCAAGAACAAATATATAGATTACAGATTCCTACAAAGTGTGTCATCATCCAGTTATCAATACACATGTCACATGAACACAAAAGATGTGTTTTGGTTATCATTTAATGATTTGCATAAGTTCTTATTATTGATGAGTGTCTGTGATAAGTTGTGTGATCTGATTGCTCTTTGTTGATACTCTGTGCATCATCATATCTTAACCCTCTCTGTGTGCAACTGCTGATCCTCTTGACAAAGTTACAGACCGTAAACATACTTTAGTGAAAAAAAAAAGAAGCTGAAAATGCTCAAAAAAGCTGAAAACAGCATTAAAATAGGTTTCAAAACTAATTCAAATTGGGCTAAAAATAAATGAAAACATGTAAATTTGAGCAACAAAAACCGTTGAAATAAGCTGAAATGCTGAAAAGTTTCAAATCTGAAGTTTTTTTCATCAGTGTCATCACCATCATGATCATCATTGTTTGTCATCATCTCATCATTATCTGATGATCATCATTATCATCACCATTGTCATCATCATCATCATCATCACCAGCATGACCAGCATCATAATCAACTGCACCACATTCATCATCATCTTCATCATTGAAAAAATTAAAATGCAGCTCTCTGTAACATTGTCAAGATTTAAGATGTTCTTCCACAAGGACAAGCACTTTTAAAGGAATTATAATAAAGATACTGATCGATAATTGATATAAATTCAGATGTTTTCGGCAGATACTCTTGCAAATCATTGCCACCAGATGTCGGTTATTCCTTCATGTAATTTTACACGAAATTAGGGTTAGGGTTAGGGTTAGGGTTAGTTTAGGGTTAGGATTAGGGTTAGGATTAGGGTTAGGATTAGGGTTAGGATTAGGGTTAGGATTAGGGTTAGGATTAGGCTTAGGGTTAGGATTAGGGTTAGAGTTAGGATAAGATTACACGAAATAATTACATGAAGGATTGACCCAGATGTCATAACTATTCAGGATGTCCAAAAGTATTAGATGTTACTCATAATAACTATTTCCGCAATTACTGATATTCAAATTCAATTCACCATGAAACTTATAATAGAACTATAATCTGACAAAAGCGGTATACTCCTATAGATTTTCAGCAGATATGATGAAGCTCAATCATGTATAAATAATCTCACAATATCTGTGTTTTGGGTATCATTCTATAGAATGTATTGACGCACTTAGTGGTAAACACATCATTTACACAATTATCTTAGATGACCTTTTGTTAATTGCTCATTCCACTTTGTAGCACCACTTTAGGCAATTGTACAAATTTCAAATTGATCTAAACCGGCTAACCGCAAAGCAAATACCATATTGGGGTATCATTCTGTGATGTATTAGGTATGTCCACACAGACGGTTTTTTTGCTGGAGCAACACAGATCTCAAGCAAAAACTTGGGGAAATCCACCGTGTGAACTGTGTTGAGGATTCCAACCCCCAAGTTTACCCCAAAATGTATCTCCAAGATAGTTAGGGGATTTCTTGATTTCTCTGAGTGATCCTCAAGTGGTCCTTAAGGATGGTCTTAACCCTGGAATTATAGAAACTTTTGGGCCCCATAACTGCTAAAATTGATGGTCTAAAGAATATAAAACATATGCATTTTTAGAATGGCAAAGACTTGATGAACTCATCTGTGAGGTCAAATTTGTGCCAAAATGCTAATTTTTGGAGAAAATACCCCCAAATCAGTTTTTTTTTATTAATTTTTAAAAACTAGATAAAAATATCTAGCAACTGTTTTTTATTTTTTATTTTTTTATAATTTTTATCAACTTCACCAAACATATTTGAAATTTGGGAGAAAATCAGGCTTTTTTATTATTTTTTTTTAATTTACCATTTTTTG
This sequence comes from Amphiura filiformis, assembly GCF_039555335.1. Taxonomy (NCBI): domain Eukaryota; kingdom Metazoa; phylum Echinodermata; class Ophiuroidea; order Amphilepidida; family Amphiuridae; genus Amphiura; species Amphiura filiformis. The sequence goes on along the minus strand of NC_092636.1, from coordinate 7,650,733 downwards.
ACCATTTTTGGTGCAAATTTCTCAAAGTTGGTCAAAATTAAAAAAAATAACAAAATGATTCCTAGATATTTTTATCAAGTTTTTAAAAATTAATAAAAACATTTTTGGCCCAAGAATATTTTTGTTACGTTGACCCAAAAAATTTGGGCAAAAAACACACTTGGGGAATGACTATATGGAATCACGATTCTCAAGCATGCCAATCCTCAAGGATTATATGGCCGTCTGAACAAGATTATTGGGGTATCATTATGTGGTATATTGATGCATAATTTAAATTTTAATGGCGCAAGCATCGCCAAGACAAACTGTCTGGATTTACCCCTTGTTATTCCATGATTTTCATTTGTAGCACCACTTACCTATACTTAACATGGCTAAAGCGCTACCACAAAAATCTAATTTTGGGTATCATTATACCATGGCATGTATTGATACCCCAAGTGGTGTAAGCATCATCACCAAGACCAATGCTCTTGATTAACCTTAATTCATTATTTCATAATCTCCTATTCATAGTTCCATAATATTTAAGCCTTACATGTATACACATTTCAAATTGATTTATAACTAGAAGTTGAAGCCGATAACCACAAGAAACTTGAAAGAAAACAAATTGATCATCAACAAAAGTAAGGATGTCAGTCAAATTGATCAGAGATGTTACTTCTTTCATATTTAGTTACTTTGAGGAGTACGATCAAAAATTATCTTTTATCTATTTCCAACTATTTATGCTATCAAATTCTGACTCAACTGCTTTGTACAGATGAACCCTCATTCCAGCTCCAGTCCTAACCCTTGCCCTAAATTTAAACTAACCCAAACTCAAATCCCCTGCAACTTTTATCCCAGCCCAACCGTCCGAAACTCAGGGAGCTGATCCTGGCTGCGATGAATGATGTAGGTCGATTGGGGTTATGCGCCTGCATCCCTGAATGATGCTAAATGGTTTATAATGTGCGTCAGGGTTGTAGCTAGGCCAATTTCTATGCCAGGTGGCAAATTATTGCGAAGCGGAGGGACTGGTCTATTGATATGCTTGAACGAACCGCTACAATGTTCAATGGGTTTCTTGTACTATATGAAATGTAGTGCGTGATTTAAAATGCACGTGCCCTGAGCAAACTACAATGCGTATGCACACTGCAGGCCAAAGAACAATGAAAATTGCCATCATTCACGCACATACTGCCGGGCAATGACGTCACATGTCAAGTGGTCTATAGATTTCATACGGAGTTGCCAATTCAGGACTTTTTGACCAGCTATAATTACTATAGAAATCCAGACTTTCAAAGTTGTTAAATACAAAATTCAGACAATAGTGACTTATATGTTTTATTGCATTTCCAAGCTTTTTTCAGTAACATTGGCAGCTGGAATTCCAGTCTTTTCAGGAAACAAACCTGGAAATCCTGACATTTCTTTTATTCAAAATTAATCCTCTATAGGCGGGGTGCAATTATTTTCTTAAACAGCCCATTATATAATTAAATCAGACAATCAAAATAAACAAAACAATGATTTGGCAAGAACCATTTTCATAATTTCCATCATTGAAAGAATCAGCACTCCTTAACCTATTTCTGTTGTCACACAAAGACATGTATTTATATACCGGTAATGAAATCAGACAATCAGAAATTAACAAAACAATGATTTAGGCCTATTGTTTCCTGATTGGCTCAGTGGTCTATTTAATCTACATTATTATAGTTAATAAATATTCTTAGAATGATCTATCACAATAAATATCAAATAATTCCGTTACACAATCAAATTGAATCAAATAACAAATAGGCCATATGACATCTTAATTTTCTCAACTTTGTTTCTATTGTAGCTTATTGTCGTATTATATTTAATTGTAATTTCACCATTTCTTTTGTATAAATGAATGTTTTATGAACGCACCGCTGTTTTACATGTGTGTGCCGCTGTTATGAAAGCGTATGTTCAAATAAATAAATCAAATCAAGTGGTCTATCAAAATTGAATCAAATAACAAATAGGCCCAGATGACGTCTTAATTTTCTCATCTTTGTTTCTATTGTAGCTTATTGTCGTATTATATTTAATTGTAATTTCACCATTTCTTTTGTATAAATGAATGTTTTATGAACACACCGCTGTTTTACATGTGTGTGCCGCTGTTATGAAAGCGTATGTTTAAATTAATAAATCAAATCAAGTGGTCTATCAAAATTGAATCAAATAACAAATAGGCCCTATTTAGTGGTCTATCAAAATTGAATCAAATAATAAATAGGCCCTATTTAGTGGTTTATCAGACGAAATAATATCTAGACAATGCCTAATCAGCATGTCTGTTCCCATTTTCATCACAATAAATGTCTGCTGATGGAAGGCATTGTGATATCACAGCAGGGCAATCAAATATTCCTCCCCATCCTGTCAATACTGATCCACCAAAAGTGTTGCACACAATTGTAGCTCGTTACATGAAGGTGGATTGTAGGCATATAGAATCATGGAAAAATCAAACAACAGTTGGTTTTTCTAGGTGGTATTATTGAAAATTCAATATCCAATGTTTAATACAATGTAAAGGTTCAGGCCTGTTTTCACAAGCCAGAATCAGAGTGCTAAAAGTGCCTATATCTTCTTGCTCAAGTGCCTACCAAATTGTTTGCATTAAATGCTCCCCTCTCATAAACGCCCCCTCCAATTTTTCAATGAAAAAAGGGCCAAAAATACAAAATTTCCATGACATATCGTATGAGTAATCTGATAGTAATCATGTCACTGACAATATCTGAAAAAATCTAATATTTCCTCAAATAGTATCCCCGAGCGTTGCATTTTCCAAAAGGGGCGTTTATTAGAGATCATTTTAAAACTATAATTCATTAGATGCTTAATACTCACACTGAAATGACAAACTATGAACTTAGGTACGATGACTTCCGAGTTTACGAGACACCACTGGTGACCATGTGTGCACCTTGGTAAGTTTACTACACCGTACACGAGATAGCGTGGAAATATCAGCATTTTTGAAACATCTTGGGGGCGTTTAATTGAAGGGGTGACTATTCAAGGAAATATGGAGTAGTTTTCTAAGGCAAGTGATTTTCTGCCCAATTGGGAGATTTACGTTCTAAATTCGGGTACAATGGTGAAATATCCAATATTGGGGGGCTTTTTTGGAGTTCTTAAAAATTGGGCTACTTGAGAGTCATTCACAGTGGCCTGGTGACCCAATTTGCTATAGGTAATGAAAAGTTTTGGCAATACTGACAGTGCTCAAGTGCCAATGAACTTGGGGCCGGCCAGACAACTTCTTGTTCAATGTTGCATGGGGGTTAAATCACTGACAAATTTTTTCTCATTATTTATACTATTATCACGCTATATTGTTTTTAACATTGTCCAGATTTTCTACAAGTCACACTTACGTTAATTGCACTTGATGATTAGGAAGATTAATTGGTTTTTTTGTGATTTTATACTTTCATAAATCTGTAACATAGTTAAAGGACTAAATCAATGTTTTCTTAGAGGGAGGAAGACTTATTCTGAATCTAATGAATCAGATGTTCTGGTTTAGGCAAAATACTAAATAGGCCTTTAACAGTAAGACAGACCATAGACTAAATAGAAGGGTGATGTTAGTGAGAGAACAGAAATAATCATATTTAGAGACTAAACAAGAGTATAAATCATATAACAATGATGTTAAATCTGCATATGTTTTACTTAAAGACATCTCAGCCAACTTCATCTTCCACCCACTCCCTGGCTTCCCAGGTCTGATCCACAAAATCTTATCTTGAAAAGTATAATGAAATCTGGGGTTGAAACATCATATGAAGATAAATCATTATAAAGCAAAGGATAAAATTGGGTTTCATTCCTAGTTCCCACACTCTGTGTTTCCACAGGTAGGGGTGCTTGTGCAAGAACTTTGAAAACACCCCTTTTGCATTTTGAGAAGTTTTCAGGTGATAAAACACCCTCTTTTCAATAAAATGCAATGTTTAAAAGATACCCCTTTTTGATGGGAACATATAAACCCCCAAAACAGAGCAAGGTTTGCCTACCCCCCCCCAAAAAAAAGACAATTGGCACTAAGCAATCGAAATATACAAAATGGGGCATTTATGTTTCTCCTGGAGCTATATATAACCAGTCCATATTCTACCTGCATTTATGTCTGTAGGCCTAGTTGCTAGTTGGTTAGGGGTGTATGTTGGGGTGCATCAGTGTTTGCCAGCAAATGAGGACACACACAGTTTACACAGTATATTGTACTCATCTAAAGGTAGCTACACATGGCAGTCATTGCACTTACCCACTTCTGACACTAAGCAGATGATTTTTACATGTTCACATCAGTGAAAATCTATCCTGTGGATTCCTAGGAATAATCTAATCTGATCTGGTCCGCAAAATCCTATGTTGAAAATTATGTACAGTATCTTCTATATACAGAGACTGTACCTTAATAACCTACATCTAGAATAACCCATTGCAGCCAGATCAGTTTCTTAAGTTTTTATACCATTACGCCAAAATAATCATTGATATTCTAGAATGTATGTCTGATGTATATAAACAATTACAAACCCAAATGATATATCGTCAGCCTGCTACGCTAATTGCGTAAGTCATTTTTGTAATTTTGAGAATAAAGAACAAAATGTGGTTCAAGCATGCATCAGTTACGTAATCACCCTAATTATTAAGGATTATTCCCTTTCATTTGTATTATTATCATTTGTTCTTGTACAAATATTGGTGATTAAATATGTTTTGATGCATGCTTGAACCACATTTTGTACTTTGTTCTCAAAATTACAAAAAATGACTTGGGCAATTAGCGTAGCAGGCTGACAATAATTAATATTTTGGTTTTGAAAACACCACCCAAAAATGAATATTCTACAGTTGAAATTCTGCTATATCATTTCTCATAATGCGCACTGTATAATAACATTTTGAAAGCATTGGCACTATGCCCATGTAGGCAAACTATGAAAACATCGCTAGACTATCGTTTTATCATCAGCTGAGTTGGGTTGCGTGTTAAGGTTGACAATCATTAGGAGCCCTCCTGCCTGATGATAGCTAAGTTGTTTTATTTTCCTAAAGGTCGCCAGGTTCCTCAAGACTTGCTTACATAATTCCCAGGGAAATATAAACTTACAGACATCACTACCACAGAGGTTTGTTTAATCATGGCCCTATTTCTTTAATATGACTTTTGTCAAGTTCATATGGCTTTATAATAATCATAATTTTCAAAATGGTGGAATTTCTTCATGGGTGTCATAGCAATAAAAAGATGGAACAAACAAACAAATAAACATACAAACAAACATACAAACAATCAAACAAACAAACAAAGAGTCACATAATTATCTTGCACATTAGAATGATGACAGAACTTTACAGCAAGTCTTTGAATAGAGAAGATGCCCCATACATCTTCTATCGTCTGTCTGGGATACAATCTTTCCTAGCACAGTATCCTCATCAGCCTACTGATATATAATAACCTTCACAACCATGATCAGATTTCCTGTAAGACCATGCAAATTAAATTATGAGTTTCCCATCACCTCTTTTCAGAGCAAAAACTCTAGTAGTAGCATTGGCACAATAGCCTAGTTGATAGAGTGCTCATAGTGAAACTGCCCATACAGCACAAGCCCAGAGTTTCGCTATGAGTTACAGCGGAACTGCCAACTACCTTATGAGATCACACCACTAAATCGGGTCCAACCCTACCTGACTGGAGAAATAAGAACCCGTGTTTAATTCGCTGACCACACCAGGTACATTAAAATGGAAAAAACAAGAAGTTTCAAATGAAGGCTGATATGCCAAATTTTTGGTGATAGTTGTGCTCTGTGGACGTTTTTCTAATCATCTGAGCATAAAAAATGGAAAATACTAACATTCAATATGTGTTTATTATAAACATCTCAAAAAAAGTAACTAACCCCCCTTAAATAATGGCCATTTTTTAAGTACGGGCTATTGTATTACAAATCTGTAAAATGCGTTGGAAGCAGAATTTATTTCTGCGCATTTTGACACCTCATTTGATACGATAGCCCAGAAAACAATAAAACACCGGTCAATTTAATGTAGTGAGGTCCAGATTTGACAGTTGCACTTACAACAATACAAAAACACTGAGATATCATTACACAGATTTCCTTCCATTATACTGAAATCAATAGAATTTACTGCAACTTTTAAATCTTGGGTTGATTTAAATGTACGCTGTGACGTCTATATTTAGTCACTTGCTACAAATGAGGTGTCAAAATGTGCAGAAATAAATTCTGCTTCCAACGCATTTTACAGATTTGTAATACAATAGCCCATTTTTGAATAATGACCATTATGTAAGAGGGGTTAGTTACTTTTTTGAGATGTTTACATGTTATGTAAGTTGGTGGTTCCGCAGAAGCTCATATGGGCTTGCGCTGTATGACCAGGTTCACTATGGGCACACTATCAAGTAGGCTATATAGTGTGTCAATGCTCGACATTACTTAGAATCTACCAATAACATTAATATATGTTTATTTTATACGTAAAAGTGTGTACGTGCATCACAAATCAGTTGTAACATCATAAGAACTACTACTTGTGGTTTTCGTCAAGAAAAATGAGCAGTTGGTCTAATATATCTCAATATTTACCCTTGACAGATACTTTGAAGCTCATTTTCTGTTTATTTTCATACCCTGAATGAGGGTGGCACTGCCTATACATTTATACTATTATTATCATTATTGTATCATTGCTGTCATTTCTTGATAGTAGTTGTGTCCACACAGAGGAGGAATTGAAAGTTTACGCAAATATAAGGCACTTAAAGAGTTTCATCTGGGACAAAAATGGTGATGATTCCCTTAAAACTGAGTTTAACTAAAACTCTGAGAAACACCAATAAGCTTCATGGTGCAGCTAATATCAAATTATCACCTTTGACCTGGGTCAAACATTTGACCTATGTTTTCAGCATTCATCAGAAATGTATGTGTCTTCTTCCAGTAAAGATTTGGGGGGGGTATTTCGGGGTTTCATGGGACTGAAACATTGTTGACAAAACTTAGGGTATAAGAAATTTCTGAAACCTTGAGTGATTTAAAACCTTGACATTTTCATGTCCGTCTGCATACCCCTATAGCTTGGCATAGGACCTGGTCTCTTCCGGTGCAGGTACCTGTGAGCCGGGCCTGTGAGATGCAAATCACGGAATTGTTTTCATCAGTCTGATGATTCAAACATTGTAATACAAACTGAGTGTACATCAGGTCATTACCAAACTGCACTCACTGCCCTGGTTGCAAGTCCTATCATACACCTTTCCTGATTTCTGCAGAAAAGCTTGAACTATGAGAGAGAATAAGTGTGTGCAGTTTGCAGAGTAACTGCAAAATACCTTTAACCACAAACCCTTACCCTTATATCCTAACCATTACCTGAACCCTAACCCCAACATTAAACTAAATCGATTTAATCAGTGCAAACACTTCTACAATGTAAAATAACAAAATGAATGGAAATTGATGTTAACCCTGTTGGCGCTACTGATTTTCTTACAGTGCCCCTGATTGGCTAGTTACATGATATAGTCATCTGAGTAACCAATCCAAATAGAGCTTTTAGATCTCTTACACTTTTCAGATTAATAATCCCCTTCAGCCCTACTGACTATTCTTATCATATCTCTGATTGGCTAAATACATGGCATAGCCCTCTTTGTAACCAATCAAAATAGTTCTTAGAGCCGTGGTAGTGTCCATGGGGTTAAATCAGTTAGTTTTGGACCCTGTGACCCTTCTGGGACAAAATTTTAACCGGATTTTTACCTAGGCTGTTTATAGTGCTTGAACCATGGTGCTAATTAACGCACAGAGTTGGTCTGGATTTCAATTGTTATTATTTGTGCCTTCATTCTGTGACTTTACAATCAACAAACAAATGATTTATAAAACCATCTAATGGAATATCTTCTTACTGGGGGGTTGAAATAATAACAAACAATAGATGAAGATGACACAAACTTAACACTCTTGGCTTTAACTTATCATTTAGGAGGATTGTGGGACCAGTTTTATTTCCAATTTAAACAATTTTGTGTGAAAACTGTGGCTCACAACACAAAAATACATATCTTAAAAGACCACATCTTGTTTGCAGGTGTAAAGAAAGGTAATAGTTAGATAGGGAAAAGTTGAAGGTCCTCAATTGCAGGTCTTCGGAGCTTAACTTCAGGTCTGGAAGGTCCTCGGTTAGATATGAAAAAGTTGAAGGTCCTCAATTGCAGGTCTTTGGAGCTTAGCTTCAGATCTGCAGGGTCCTCGGTTAGATATAAAAAAGCTGAAGGCCCTCGATTGCAGGTCTTTGGAGCTTCGGTTTGCAAGGTCCTCGGTTAGATATAAAAAAGTTGAAGGTTCTCGATTGCAGGTCTTTGGAGATTTACTTCAGGTCTGGAAGGTCCTCGGTGTGATATGAAAAAGTTCAAGGTCCTCGATTGCAGCTCTTTGGAGCTTAACTTCAGGTCTGGAAGGTCCTCGATTAGATATGAAAAAGTTGGAGGTCCTTGATTGCAGGTCTTTGGAGCTTAACTTCAGGTCTGCAAGGTCCTCGGTTAGATATGAAAAAGCTGAAGGTCCTCGATAGCAGGTCTTTGGAGCTTAGGTTTGCAAGGTCCTCGGTTAGATATGAAAAAGTTGTAGGTTCTCGACTGCAGGTCTTTGGAGATTAGCTTCAGGTCTGCAAGGTCCTCGGTTTGATATGAAAAAGTTGGAGGTCCTTGATTGCAGGTCTTTGGAGCTTAGGTTTTCAAGGTCCTCGGTTAGATATGAAAAAGTTGAAGGTTCTCGACTGCAGGTCTTTGGAGATTAGCTTCAGGTCTGCAAGGTCCTCGGTTAGATATGAAAAAGTTGGAGGTCCTTGATTGCAGGTCTTTACAAGTGTGTGTGTATAGGGGTGCACACATCAATGCGGTGAGGCCTTGTATGCACACATTTGTTTGAAAGAGAGAAAGAAAGAGGGCGAGAGACAGGGAGAGAGGGAGAGATGAATTTCAGCTCCGAGACAAATTGCCTAACTTTTTTCAAGCATCCAAAAACTAGGTTATGATGTCGATGAAGAGAAAAGTCACTGCATCCAGTCAGGATAAGTTTTATTGCTTACATGTTAAATCAATATTGAAACAGACTAGTCATGGTTCATTATTAGTTAAGAGTGCTTTGTCACAGATAAGTGTTATTGTTAGAACTTTTGAAATAGTTGACCAAGTTGAAACAATAATG